>NC_142173.1:16756363-16867876 GCF_029865625.1 Vigna umbellata | reverse complement strand
CATTTCTGAATCACAATAAAATTGTTAGTAAATGAAAATTTTATTCATGTTAACTCTTTAATCCATTTTTCAGTTAAAGGTGAAGATTGTAGTAAAAGAGTGGCAGTTTTCTGATGGTTCACATAGCTTGAACAACCTCCGTGCTAATTCTCAACGATCACTTATTGGATCATCAACTCTTCTGTCAAAAACTGGAAGGAAACTTAAGATAACAATTGTAGAAGCAAGGGATCTCGTTACGAAAGACAGATCTGGAAAAGTTAGTCCATACGTCAAATTGCAATATGGAAAGGTCAGTGACACTGGTTTTCTCTACTGGATTCTGAATGCTTTAGTATTAATTGATTAAGTGAGATCTCTGCCACATAAAGATAACCTACGCAATGAATGTTCATAACAACACTATCTTATTCTGTTGTTATAATCTTTTCAGGTTGGTAAGAGAACAAAGGTTGCTCCTCCTACTACTACAAATCCTTCCTGGAATGAATCATTTGATTTTGATGAGAATGATGGTGATGAATACCTAAATGTAAAATGCTTCAGTGAAGAAATTTTTGGAGATGAAAATATTGGTACTGCAAATGTAAATTTGGAAGGACTGGGGGACGGGTCAATCAAGGATGAATGGATCCCACTTGAAGGAGTGAGTTCTGGTGAATTAAGACTTAAAATTGAAGTAGTTAGGGTTGAGGACCAAGAAGGATCAAGGGTAAGTTTTTTCAACAGGAAATTAGCAATTCTTTTAAACAAGTTATAAAGCAAAATGATGTACAAAGCTAATACTAAGTCTATTATCACTTCAATTATTTACCCATGCGGAGTTTTCTCTGGCCGTATTTTCTTTGCAAGCTCTAGCATGTACTAATCCTTTAATATACACAGAATTCAGCCAATGGTTGGATAGAACTTGTTGTGATTGAAGCAAGAGACCTTATTGCTGCCGATCTTCGAGGGACAAGTGATCCTTATGTGAGGGTGAACTATGGGAACTTGAAGCGGAGGACAAAGGTTAGAACTCTAAAGATGATTATGACTGTAGTTTCTTCTGCATGATACCGATGGTTATGGCACATTTGTGATTATAAATTGCTAATCTTGTCTTTTTGCATTTTCATTGGGCTGCCATTAATTGATGATTATATATGTGGTAAAAGACTAATAATAAGGGCAAACATATACCATCTCAATTTTTTAGAATACTCTCCAGAGGGGAATCTCTGGTCTTCTCATTCAGATGTTTTTTTGTTGTACCTTTCCATTCATTTGTTACGACAGTTATTTTCACAAGTTCAATTTCAGTTGCATTTGCATGTTCTTGATGTTTCACTCTTGCAAGCCTTGATTTTTTTTTTCTGCGTGTGGCACTGTGTGGCAGGTTATACACAAAACACTCAATCCTCGTTGGAACCAAACCTTAGAGTTCCTTGACGATGGTAGTCCCCTGACACTGCATGTTAGGGACCATAATGCTTTACTACCCACATCAAGTATAGGGGAATGTGTTGTAGAATATCAAAGGTTACCTCCAAACCAGATGTCTGACAAATGGATACCTCTCCAAGGGGTTAAAAGTGGCGAGATACACATCCAAATTACCAGAAAAGTTCCAGAAATGCAAACAAAAAGTTCCCTAGACTCTCAACCATCTTCTTTAAGTAAATCACATCAAATTCCTACCCAGGTGAGTTCATCCTGCATGCTAGAAAACACTTATTTGTACATATACAATATGTAATATTACTTTTTCTGCTCTGAGAATGAACTAATGGTTGCCTTGAAAGGCAATGCATATCTATTACGATTTCACAATCAAACTCTCTTTTGTCCATATTCAGTGAGTAAAAACGTGTCTATGGTTTAGTTTCATTTGTCTATTGTTGGTCGATCTTTATGTTATTGCTTGGCTTGTTAATTGGAAATCTTTACTCTGCAATTCTGACAAACTATTGAAATTGAACTCTTTATCAGATGAGAGAGATGTTGAAAAAGTTTCGATCATTAATAGAGGATGGAAATCTTGAAGGACTGACATCAACTTTGAGCGAGTTAGAAAGTCTAGAGGATACAATGGAAGGGTACGTAGCACAGCTGGAGACCGAGCAAATGCTTCTTCTCAGCAAAATAAATGAACTGGGTCAAGAGATCCTCAATTCTTCTTCTTCCCTCTCTAGCAGTCCTTCTCAAAATGGAAATTAATTGATCCTCGTAGCATCATCTCTCTAAGGTTATCATTAACATTAGATTCTTTTATCATTCTCTTGTAATATATTGCTTATGGGAATCATTACGTACAAACTCCGTACACATTTATCAAAGAATTCTTGTGTAGTTCCCCGCTACACAGCAACGGTTCACATGTGTAATTGATCAAGAATTTGCAATAAGTTTATGTTCCTCTACAGTTTGTCAAATTATAAAACATAAATCCCTTTTCCTTCCGTGTAAAGTTCTACACTGTTATGATATTACCTTATGCGTTGAATTTTAAATTTTAAAATATAAATAATTTGATTTTGAAATGTATATAAAATTAAAATTATTGTATGTATTCAATTTTTATTTATTTTAATAAATATGTTAACACAGTCATACTAATTGTATTATGCCAGTTATAATAATATTTTTTTTTATTAGTCGACGATGTAAAATATTTTATACTAAGTTCAAAACGTATTAAACTTTGTTTTTATTCAAAGAGATATTAACTTAACGGTATAAAATATCTAGAATGTGTTGTACAGGTTCAGTTCCTACAGAGTAGCGAATCTAGACATAACCCACAGGAATTGGTGCAGCCTTGTAGTCTAATCTTTCTCTCGCTGTCTTGAGTTTTGATTCTTTCCATTGGAAGAAAGTGAAAATGAAAATTGATTGCTGTAACTGAAAATGCGTTTGAACGTCACAAATGCTTTACTATCATCACTTCCACTCGCTATACCCTCTTCCTACGTTCTCTTCGCCTCTTCCAAATTCAAATTCACATTCCCAGTAGGAATTTGCATTCGCGTTCGTGCTCTCAACACCTTCTCCTCTCTCCCAACTACTTGCCACGATGACAACGATGATTTGTTCGCCCCTATTCCCACTCCCCGCCACGCTGACAAAACCACCAACGCCATCGAGAGAATCGCCCTACGTTTGCGCAACTTAGGGTTAGCCTCCGCCGACCACGCCGACAACGATGACGACGATTTCCTGCGTCGCGAATGGCTTCGTCCCGATGAGGTGCTTTTGCCGTGGGACAAGCGAGAGGGGGAAGAGTGCGAGGAGCACGAGGAACAGCAGAAGGAGAAACTAAAGAAGAAGAGTGTTAATGCAGTGACGCTGGCGGAGAAAACGCTGGAGGAGGAGGAGCTGCGGCGGTTGCGAACGCTGAGAATGAGTCTTAAGGAGAAGGTCACTATCCCCAAAGCTGGCCTGACGCGAGCCGTGCTCGACAAGATTCACCGGCAGTGGAGCAACTGCGAGTTGGTGAGACTCAAGTTTCACGAGCTTCTTGCTCAGAACATGAAGTTGGCTCATCAAATTGTCGAGGTTTTTTCCTTAACAATGCAATCCCTATTTGTGTTAATAACTAATGTTCTTGTGTTTGAGTGATGAGCATTTGCAAAATTGATCTTAAATGGAACTGATTGCGAAATTTAGTTTTGTTAAAATTGGTGATTTACATTTTGATATTTTATTGTAGTAGCAAGTTAGTAGTAAAATTCAACATTCTGAATAAGATTTTTTATTTAATGCAATGCAAGTCACCTACAGTTTTTTTAACTTAAAACTTAATTTTAGTTTCGAAATCAAATTCTCTACATGAAACCAAACATATGAACATTTACTTAAAATTACTTTAGTCAATATGATTTTTGAATGATTCAATTTGAATCCTTGCACCTACTTAGGCTTGGTGTGGGAAAGGATATATCATGTTGTGTTGAGTGTTGAATAATTTGTGAACTGAATTGTTGTGACCTTTCGCAGTGTAGAACTAGAGGGTTAGTTATATGGAGGTCGGGGAGTTATATGTGGGTGTACCGAGGTAGAAATTACCAAGGGCCGATGCAACCGATTGAAAAGGAAGGAGATGATCGAATTCCTGTGCCAGCAGCCGGGGACGCGGCGCTGATGCTGGCAAAGAGTGAGGCAGTTTTTTGGAAGGAGGAGAACATGACTCCAGAAGAAGTGGAGTTTAACAGGATGCTTGATGGGTTTGGTCCTCGTTTTGTTGAATGGTGGGGCACTGGAATACTTCCAATTGATGCTGATTTACTTCCCCCCACAGTTCCTGGTTACAAGACGCCTCTTAGGCTTCTTCCTGCTGGAATGCATCCACGACTGACTAATGATGAACTCACGAATATGCGGAAACTTGCTAAATCTCTTCCTTGTCACTTTGCCTTGGGTAATGTTTGGCTGCTATGCTGTTTTGTTGAATTTTTGTTCCTTTTACTAATATGAATTTTGTGCTGATTTTTATGTAGGGAGAAATAGAAATCTTCAAGGTCTGGCATCTGCTATTCTCAGGCTGTGGGAGAAAAGTTTAGTTGCAAAGATTGGAGTCAAGCGTGGTATTGTGAATACAAACAATGAACTGATGGCTCAGGAGCTGAAGGTTTGTGCTCTGTAATTTCATATTTGGTGTTAGTTGCTTGTGCAATTGAGAATGTGTAATGGGTTGCTGAGCCTAATAAAATGGAAAATCTGAACGATTGAATTATTAGAATTAATGGTGCTGTTAATATGTCAAAGGCCCCTTAAGTCTTCAATGGTGCACACCAAATATGGTATTTGTTAGAATTAAGTATCCTTGATTCTTTTTCTGAAGCTGTTGGCTATAGTTTTGGTTAATTGAGATATAATAACTAATAGTCACCAGCAAAATTTACAATTGCTTTATGATTTTATCTTTGAGAATTAGTCAGTTTGCCTGTTCCATCAACTGTTTCAGTTAGCAAATAAGAAAGCGAAGAGTAATGAATTTTTTTTTATATACTTGAGCTAATCCATTTTCTCCAATTGTTGTTGTCAAAATATCATTCACTAGGTAGTGTTGAACTATTTTTATTTTCTCATACAAATGAATATTATATTGAAGATGCTAATCTGTTTTTCTGCATTGAGTCTGTGTGTAAATGCTAAATTTTATTTACATAGTCAAATGGTGCATTCTTTTGTTGCTAATTCATGCTCATCGACTAGTTTGTTTTTCTTTCATGGTGCAGAAATTAACAGGAGGTACTTTACTCCTGCGGAACAAATATTACATTGTAATATATCGTGGGAAGGACTTTGTTCCAACCAGTGTGGCTGCTGTTATTGCTGAAAGACAGGAAATGACAAAACATGTGCAGGATGTTGAGGAGAAGGTGCGGTGCAAAGTTCATGACATAGCTCCTTCAAGGGAAGATGAATCAAAATCCCAAGCAGGATCATTGGCTGAGTTCTATGAGGCTCAGGCATGCTGGGGAAGGGATATATCTACTGAAGAACGTGAGAGGATGAGGCAAGAGGTTGCCAAAGCCAAGAATGCTAAGCTTGCCAAAAAAATTGAATGTAAACTAGCTGTTGTAAGTATCTACTGGTTTTGTGAAGGTTATATTATATATGCTTGGGAAAGTAATCGTGTTATATTGATAGTGCCTTGCTTGTTGGAATCAAACTGGAGTAGTCATACTTTCACTGTGAAGAGGCTTGTTGGAATATTCTGCAGATTACCATTAGGTTGTTGTTGGGTCATTATCAGTGGAACTATTGAGATGTCATAATTTTCGTTGGATCTCCTTTCGTTGCAAGATCTTGACTTCTTGGAGTTAAATACTGTAACCTACTTTTAGGTTTCCAAAAATTTAGGATGTTATGTTTGCCTTTTAGGGGTTATATTTCAGTGATGAAAGCTTTGGAATGGACCTTTCAATAATTTGGTGTAGAAAAAAATATTTAACGACCCTTGGTACTCAGTCTATAAAGTTCAGCTTGGCATGAGGGGCTTTTGAATCTTAGAAATGTGGTAACTTTATTGCGTGCATTAGTCTTTAGTAAAACTCAGCATCTGATCCTTTAATGGAACCGTGACATGAGAAGTGGCACTAAAAGGGGCATAAATATTGATAAGACTTAGAGATAGCCCTAGGTTGGAATTCTGGATTAGTGTCAATGTAAATCCTTCAAGTTTCAACTTATCATTTTACTAACTGGGGTACATGCTTGTCTTCTTTCAGTTTTATAAAGTTCATGTTTAACTTTAATTTGCTAAATTAATATTTAAAACTCTAAATGCATGAACAGGCCCAAGCCAAAAGGCTTAGAGCAGAAAAGCTATTAGCGAAAATAGAAGTATCTTTGGTTCCAGTTGGTCCTGATTATGACAAGGAAACAATCACAGATGAAGAACGTGTTATGTTCCGTTCAGTTGGTTTAAGAATGAAGGCATACTTGCCTCTTGGTGAGTAACATGTGGCTGTATAAAAGTTTCTTTATTACAATGATGCACAGTATGAACAGCTGTTAATGATAATCTGCAGGTATACGTGGTGTTTTCGATGGTGTCATTGAGAACATGCATCTGCACTGGAGGCATCGAGAACTTGTTAAATTAATAACAAAACAAAAGACCCTTGCTTTTGTTGAAGACACGGCTAGGTTACTGGAATATGAGAGTGGTGGAATACTAGTAGCAATAGATGAAATTCCTAAAGGATTTTCTCTTATTTACTATCGTGGAAAGAATTATAGGCGACCTATGACTCTAAGGCCTAGAAACCTTCTAACAAAGGCAAAGGCATTGCAGCGGTCAATAGCCATGCAACGGCACGAGGTTCCAATTTTATTTTATTTTATTTTTAAGTTACATATCTATTTTTCTCATTTTTGTATCTGTGGTGTATCGTTTAATCTTGAATAACTTGTGCAGGCTCTGAGTCAACATGTAACTGAATTGGGGGAAAAAATAGAAAAAATGAAAAAAGAACTTGTAAGTACTCACTTATCATAATTTCATTATTTATATTTACCTAAATGGATTAGTTGGTCGCATGTAAAGTATTCGCTTATGATATTCTTAGTAATTTCATTTTAACGCGAAACAATAACACCTGCATGTAGTATTTTCTTGTAATTGTAATTCAGTTTCTTATAAAAGGTCTGGATACCAACTTTGGGATCTTATATGGAAAACGTATAGAGTCCAGTGAGATTTTATAATTAAATTTATTATCATATGAGAGAGGCTTAAGATGTGAACGATTGACGAAAAGAAACTAAAATGCAAATTAGTTTTTGATCAGAGTGAAAATTAACTATCTACTGGTGGGGTTGTTCTGCAGAGTGAGGATGGATTCTCTGACGGAGATGACAATTATGGTGATTTCAATGGCGAGGAATACAGTGATTACAATGATAAGAATTCTGAATTTTAGTACTTTGAAAAGGATGGGTTTCAAATCTATGAAGGCAGGTTTACATTTTGCAATGAAGTTAGTTCCTCCTGAGTGACTTCTGCCATTGCCTGCAGCCAGCTAGGTATATATAAACTCTGCTTTCGATCGCTTGTAGGTTCATAATTGTGATTTTCATATACTGAATTTTAAAAAATTGATCTAAAATTTTCTTGAGGCTTATTTTTTTGGTTTTATAAACACGACATAGTCTTTTCCTTTTAATTGCCAGCATAGTATCCTTGGCTTATGAAGAGGCAGGTTTACTGACAGCAGTTTGAATGGATCGTCTGTCTGCAGTTAAGAATAGAATATCTGGAGTCCTATTCCTTCAAAGTTCTTGAGGCATGGATAAGCTATGTTTTCTTGTACATTCTGACCCCATCCTTACGGATGCTTTTCATTCTTCTTAGTGCTAGGTATAACCTCAAATATAACTAGATAAGCTTATATATTTGTAAATTATTAAATGCATGCTTGTTTAACCTAATAAATAAAGTTAAACATCTTATCAGGCTTGTCTTTGTAAATGAATCGTGCTCACACATGACATTGCTAACTCATAATATATCAATTTTATTTAGGTCAAAGTTGATAACTGTTTCTGTGTTCGAGTTAAGAAATTAAAGATAAGAATATTTTAGTAAAAGTGTTATGACTAATTTTACTGTGATTTTTAATCGATGTGTTACTTTTAATTAAAGCGTTATCGATATTTTAACCAATATTACACAGACACTGATTAGAAAGACAACTTTATTATCTACAAAAAAATATTCAGTGACAATGATTTTCATTTTCGTTTAGAAAGTATTTTATAATTATGAGATTAAATTGTATATTTTATATGAATTACGTTAAAATTTATTAACAAATAGAATTTTATTTGAATATAAGTTGGATAAATAAAAAAAAATTAACTGCTTTTAGTTCTTTAAATATAATGAAATATTAAATTTTAATTTTTAATAATAAATTTTAAGAATAGTTTTGAAAATCTCATCTAAACTTGAATTTTAATATTAAAGATGAAGAATATATATATATATATATATATATATATATATATATAAATTTTGAAGAACTAAAACATTTTTATATTAAAATCAAAATTTTATATTTCATATGCTAAACATATAATTATATATTTTTGAATTTTATTTAAAATAATTAAGTTGCATAAAATCTAATTATATTTAGAAATATGAAATGTTGAGTGTTATTCATCTAAGAATCTAGAAAATAATTTAGGAGTAGGAGTGATTTTTAAAAAACAAATATTTATTATTTTATTAATAAAAGGTGAAGATTATAAATAGAATTTCTATTAATTGAGTTTTATTTTATAAAAGTTATAATTTTTTTTATAATTTTTCTAAAATTCTCCTTTATCTTCTATTTAAAATTGTAACACCTTCATTATTTAAAAAATTAAATATTATAGAATTAATTCTGATAGAGAATTTTATTCATTCAATTGGAGTAAGAATAATTTTTGTTTTTTTATGTCAACGAGTGTTTTGAGTTTAATGAGATTTGAAGTTTAATATATATATGACTTAAAATAACTCAAATGTGAATTTCTTCTTGTTTGTAAAATATGCTTAAATTTTTAATTAAAGTTTGTTTGTATATTTAGATCATTATGCGAGGAATAAAGAAAACATTTTTTTAGTCAAAGAATAGTTTTGTAAAGAAAAGGAAAGTTTATTATTATTATTTTGTTCAAGTATTAACATGTTTGTGAATAGTGCAAGTGGGGTTTGGGACACTAACCATTGTTGGATGCTTACTTGATATACAATTCTAGTGGTCTTGACGTTGGGCATTAGCTTGTTTAGGCTGATTTTGAGCATTAGTGCTGACACTTAGCATAAATGTGCTATGTAAAATGTTCTAACATTGGAAATTAAGGGTGTTTTATGATTTATAAAGATTTTCTTGTTTATTTGTGGTATGAATGAGAGTAATTTTATAGAGAATTGTTTCATTATATATGAGTTTGAATATGTATTGGATAAGAAGTCAGCCTAACTCTATTAAACTCATGAATTATAAAAAATAGAGTTTAGGTGGTGAGAGTTTTATTTATACATATCTGTGGGATGTTAAGTTTGCTTACAAATCACTTTGAGATGCACTCATTAAAATTCTATGTACATTCTAAAATTTATTTTAGAAATGCATCACTTAATTTATTCCAAAAATTCATATTTGAAGTCCAGGTTGATATTTATATTTAGAAGCAACTATGTATATTTCCTAACTTGAACTCGCATTTCTTCAACGTATCTTTATCAACATAGAACATAGGTTGGATGATTTCTGCATATCCGAATGTCATGTTTCTTTTATATTAATATTAAATATTACGAAGTTATTATATTTAAAATTTTCACATTTTGTGAAAAAATAAACAATAAAACTAATAACCGATTTTACAAACCATAATAAAATATTATAAATTGTATATTCCATGTGTCATTGCCGACAGATACCTTGTCTAAATTTTTCATCTATAAGGAACACGTAAACTAAAAATTGAGTAATTAATTGTAAGAATATTTATTATTATAATAATATATAATAATAAAAATTATTACCAACATAAGTAACTATACTTTCAATATAATTTATTATGTGCTAAATATTTTATTATTAATTATGATTCTTTTTTTCACAAATCTTTTTCATTCAAAATTTTATTATAATGAAAAGTATGTTATTTAAAATTCTCCTACTTAGCTTTAGAGGTTTGTGGCTAAGTAGAATTAAAATAATCATTGATTACTCATTTATAACTTCCCTATCAAATCTCACACATCACATTAAATATGAATTTAGCTTATTTCAAAGTAAATTAATGTAGTATACAGAAAATTACATATATTAGTACAAAATTCATGTCTCAACAATAGGTATAAAAATGAAACACAATATATATAACATAGTTTACCGTGTCAATTGTGTTCTCTTTTTCATTTCATTTTTTTTTTCATCTTTCTACTTGTTCTAACTAATGTTTTAAGCTTTTTTGTAGAAATCTAAAAAGTTTATTCTCTATTATAGAAAGTTTCATTATTTCAGCAAGAGAGAAAATGAATATCAAACAGTATGAAACACATATAATCTAGCTTCCGAATTTAAAAATAATAATTAACTAAACTTCATTGTACATATTAGTGGAAATATAGTAAAGTCTTGGATGCAACTGTTCTGTAAGGATTTTTCCTTCACATTTCTCATCCAAGTTAATTCTGTTGCTACAACCACCGAGAAGCAGTCCAATAAACTTTGACAGATTACAACAATGCACGAGTAATGTTTACAACATCAAGAGTTGAGTCTGGTTTTCTCTTGAAAAGGTAGTAATTAACAACCTTAAAGAAAGTGATTCCATTATTGAACTTAGAAATGGAACCATTTTCATCTACAGCACAATAATTCACAAGCTAGGTTTACACGATTTACACAGGCACTTCACCAAATGGAGTCCATATTGAATGGTTGCTCCTGCAGTTCTAAAGCTCTGGAAGAAGCTGAGACACTGAGATTTGGAGTGAGATTATCAGTTCCAATATTATTGTGAGGAAATGTTTGAGGAACGTACGTTGCAAAGTGATCACCAGTTGCAGCTTCTCTTTGTTGATATGTACTCCTAAGCTGCAATGCCCTGAGAAGCAATGAATTGACAGAAAGGTTTGGATTCAGCATCAACCCAGAAGGCCATGGAAGAGATGGAAGCTCAGTTGCAGAAGGCCAATTCATGGTCGAGTTCATGTTTGTGCTGACATTGCTGGGATCACCAGTGCTGTTGTAAATTTGTGCTGCAACACTAGATGAATTTGCAATGCTATTCAGATTTGGTAGGTCTGCATCACCAAATTCATTCGCCATTGAGGTAGGAGACTCTTGAGATGGTTGAGAGGATGATGTCTGCTGCGCTTTCTTTGGTGCTGAGCTCTTCTGGAAGACTCTGCAAATCACCCATTCTTCCTGCAGAAGTTAACAAAACCATCTCAGATAAAAAACTATGCATGATAGATAACTTTCGTTTTAATTCAACTTGTTATTTTTTAATAAATGCCTATAAACTATAACTGTGCTTTATCTTATAAAATACACTTTTCCATTTAAAGTAAATAGATTGTACTTTATTTCAGTTATATATGACTCTATATATGAATATTTAAGTACACCAAGTTATTACCAAGAAACAACCAAAATTACCACGAATCTGTGTTTGCGTGTGATATTTCAAGAAGACCATAATTATATTGATACATTTATTTAATGATGTTTAAAAGCTGATTATGTTGTTGTAAAAGATATATATGTGTTGAATTTTCAAAATAAGTTTAAACATTTTTCAAACTCAGTTATTGCATGTGCTTTCTCGACATATGCATTAGAATATTTCAAGAAAATGGTATATATATATTCTTGATGCATCCAATCCAATTCACGTAATAAATTTAAGAGTGATTTTGATAAGCAAAAAAATACATTTATTTATTTTATTTTAAATAGCTATATATACGTGCCTTTTTTCAAT
This sequence comes from Vigna umbellata, assembly GCF_029865625.1. Classification (NCBI taxonomy): domain Eukaryota; kingdom Viridiplantae; phylum Streptophyta; class Magnoliopsida; order Fabales; family Fabaceae; genus Vigna; species Vigna umbellata. The sequence goes on along the minus strand of NC_142173.1, from coordinate 16,855,891 downwards.
TAATATCTTTAAAGAAAAAGGTTTAATTAATAATTAATTTTCTCTGTCAACATTAAGCATAATAAGATATCTGAACATTATTGGTACAATTAAATTATTGAAAGCTTTTAACTCCAATAATTTTATAATTTTATTATGAATGAAACATTCTGCTATGAATTAAATGAATATTTTTGAGAATTGATGTCTGTTGTATTTATAAAATGAATATGATATTTATTGATATAGTATATATATATATATATATATATATATATATATATATATATATATATATATATGTGAATGCATATATAATGCATTGATTTACTTACCTTAGAAGATCTATAGGGCTGCTTGTTTTGAAGTCTATATTCATGCATAACCCAGTTACTTTTCTCACCCCTTGGAGCTCTACCCATATAAAACACCAAAGTTTTCTTCATCCCTATCAAAACTCCACCGCCAAATATCTCCTTATCTTTTCCGGTGGTTTTCCAATACCCTGATTCCGTCGCTCGGTTCGTCCGAAGCCCCGTCGGATATTTCCGATCTTTCAGGCTGAAGAAATACCATTCCTTCTCCCCCATCGAAGCCTTACCTATTTCATATCACAAACATCAAATCTCTCACTTATTCCTACATGCATGCATCTCAAAATTATACTTGCAGATTTTAACGTTTTAAAACATATTAAAATGATCTTTAAAGTTCTAACGTTAGTATATTATTAATGCTCCAGAAGACAACACCAAAAAATTCAGAAGGAATGTCAAATTTTCTTGAATAACACTACAAATAAATGAGGAAATTGGTCTGAAGAACAAGACATATACATATACCAAGTTCGTTTACTCATTTAATTACGCTTCTGATGATGAAAATTAACAGACAGAAAAGGTATATTTTCTGTTTTTCTGACTTGAACATGTAAAATATCTTGCAAATAACCGCAAATCAAAGAACATAAGTACAAGGTCATGCAAAAGGATATTAATAAAAAGAAGGTATATATATATATATAGGTGTAGGTTTTGGAATTGAAGAGAGTGAAAAGCAGGTATATAATAAAGAGAGATGAGGAAGATGTGTAAAAGTGTACCTGGGAGGTCCCAAGGTTCAGATTTATTGAGATCAACAACTGCGACAACCTTGGATGTGAAGCTAACGTCAGACACTTTCCTTAATAAATAATATGTGATGAGTTCTTCATCTGTAGGATGGAACCTGAACCCAGGAGGTAGGTTTTCTTCCATCTTCTTAACTGTCAGCCCAATTAATTAACGGATTCCTTGCCAAAACTGAAAAACCTTCTTCAGAACTATAGTACGGAAAATAGATCATCCAAAATTTATAAGCTCTTTTTCATCACCATGAACAGCTCTTATAAATGGCTTCTCCGCTTTTCACAACTTGCATCCACATATTATTTTTAATAAATACATGCACAGCTAACTCTTTGACAAACATGAACTCTCCCAAAACCATGTAGTTTTTTTCTTCCTGTATATTAATTTTAAATAACTATATATATCAAGCTTCGGTTACGTATATCGTGAATTAATTCCAATACTACCACTTTGTTTTACGCGTATTTACTCACTCAAACCAAGAGTAAATATGAGCTTGAATAGTCCAATATTGTGCGTTTTGTGTTATAGTCAATAATCCAGCCAAAAAGTGTCATAATCAATTAGTATAAAGGGATGGGAAAATGTGTAGTATTTATTAGGAAGGCTAGTTGCAATTATTTGTGCACGAGGGGGTTGAGTCTATGTTACACCCTAATTGGGATATAGATTTTCGTCTACTATGATCCTCTTCAACTACCTTCACCCATTTCTACCCACCAAAACCTTTGCCAAACTTCTGCTATAGTCCAATCAGAACGTGTGCTTAATTCAAACCACATTCTCTCTCATTGTAGATGCTGTAGGTACACATGTATCAAACAGTGCCCAATACCTACCGTTATTCCTCAAAATTCTAACAAAATTACTCTCAGTACGCTAATTAAATGATCTTGTTTAACCAAAACGAAGTTTCATGTGTACATTAGCAGCTCTTACATTGATTAATGACTGTTAGCAAGGGGTGTTTGTGTGGACTATTGACATATTATTATTTATTTTGGTTAGTGTTTACGTCGACTAGTATTACTATGAGTGGTTAAAATGGTCACCAACCTTTGGCTATAGGGTAAACGTTTCCGTTGGACCTTTTCAATCGTATTTCATGGCTAATCTTCAAGGCATCCCAAATTTCAATCCTACCCAAAACTTTGCGAATCCCTCATTTTCTGCGTTTTTTAGGAACATCGATCGGGATTCTAGAACCAGCGTTGTTTTACTCACTTTTTCATTCGTTATACATAGGGATGGCAACAACCAATCTAAGTGAGCACAAGCTCATTGTTCTTATTAAGCCAAATAATTATAGAATGAATATTATTTTCTTCCCAACTTCATGTGTCTCTCATAAGATTTTTCTAGAAAAAAAAATATGATCCTTTCTAAATTCGAGACACAACAAAAATAAATTAGACAAACATACAGAATAAGACAGAAATAACTGACATCACAATCTAACATATAGTTAAATGAAAATTTATCATAAAAATATTAATTTTTTATAAGAATCTGAGTTTTAATTTAAGAATCAAGAGAATTCTTTCACATATGACAAGACTCAAATTTTACTTTACTTTTTTATATCTCTATATACAAATACATAAGTTTAAGAAATTCTAAAAAAACTTAAAATAAAACTCAAATACATAAATCACAAATGCAAACTTTCGCAAGTATTAACTCCTTAATGAAGATCTCGACACCCTCATCTTTGACACTAATTATAAAGACCTCCACATGATGCTTGAATATGATTGCCTCTCTTAGAACCACACACCTCTCCCTTTCTTAGAGTTGTACACCTCTCTTATAGAACGTGGTATTTGTTATGTAAATGATTACATATTATACTAGATTATTAACATTTTAATTGAGAATTTGTGTTTGGGAACTATGATTATTATGTAAGGTATTTATTATGATCATGTATTATATTAGATCATAGAGATTTTATTTAGAAGTTTATGATTGAAAATTATATTATTTTACAGGGTATTTATTATATAAATACAGAAGGAATAATCATGAAAAAAAAAAACATATACTTTCTATAATGGTTAAGGTTAAACACGCCATGTATTATTTCTTATGACATATGTAACACTAATCATTAGTATCATATTCTACGAAGATTAAAACTATAATCATCGTCATAGGACCACATTTTATGAAGATTAAAACTCTAATCATCATCATACGAAGTTTTCTTTGATGGACATGACATTTTTAATGCTTTTTTCTATATGATTATTCATTTCCAATCGATATAGAAGTGATTCTTTTATGACAATTCTTCAACCGTCATAAAAATATAAATTTTTTATGTTAAATGCATTTATGATGATTCTGAAATTATTATAAAAAATATTCTTTTAGATAATTGATATTATATTTAAAAAATAAACTTTAAATCTAAGTTAGTAACTTTAAATTAACTTAATTTTATAAGCTGAGGTTGAGGTTTATGCTTTCATAGCATAAATTCGTTTTATTTTTAATTATGTTATGTTCAATATAATCATCTCCTTTTGCATGTGTTATGGTACAGCGGTGAAAGCAAATGAAAGATAAAAGAAGGCAGTAATGCGATAATTGAGTTGTACTTGATCGATGAATTGTTTAGCTTATGAAAAAGAAATATGATTAATTCAATTTAATATATTAGAATTAGGGTTTTATAATTGTAATTACTTAGTGGAGACTAAAGCAAGACAGATAAGACCGCCATCACGATTTAAGATCCGGAGTCAACTTTAATGACACAACAATTTTCAGTTGCAACCATTGTTATAAAAATTATCTTTACAATTTTTTCTTTTCTAAGTTAACCAACCAATAACCCTATTAGGTTTGAATAATATTATGAGACAAGTAACCTTTTTTCCCATTCATTTAACTAACCGTGTTATTTTTTTAGCATTTAACTGATTATATCAATGAATATTAATTATAATTAATAAAATTCTTCTTGTTGAATTAAATTCAAAGATTTTTTTTAATTCATTAATTAATTTAGAATAAATCTAATAAGTCATGTTTGGCATTGGATTGCAATAACATCTTTAGATATTTAAGCTATTTTGATTAGTTGAGGTTTAATTTTTTTTAACTCGTCTAATCCTACCGTAAATATTCAAAACCACCTTCCTTGTTGTTCTATGTTATTTTTTTTTTCCAATTCATATATGATTAAATCTCCTTTAAAGTTAATTAACAGTTTACACTGACCCTGTGTTTGCACCTAACTGCAGTAATATTAATCACAATATCTACTAAGCCGATCTAAATTAGTTGTAATTGACTTGATATATAAACGTTTAATATTTGTATTTAATATTTATAAATAAAAAATTTATATATCTTGTTTTGTTTTAGTAAAATATCATTTTTTTATATAACGTACAATCAATTTTTAATCTTTAGTACAATAAAAAAATTAATTGGTCTTCCTACAATAATTATAATTGTATTTGAGTTTTACTCGTAATAATTAAGTAATTGCACTGTTAAATGCTAATATAGATATTGTTATATGATATTTGTAACCAATTAGGTTAAATTTTTTTTTCTTAGTGAAAATTAAAATTAGTTTTTTTTTGAAATTTTGAATTAATTTAGTTTTTCAACTTATAAAATGTGTGGATTTAATTTTTTAAAATTTTGTTAAATTTATTTAAGATGGTTTCAAATGTGTTTCTACTTAACATTTTAAAGTGTAAGCAAGTGTTATTATGAAATGCATTTAAAACATCAAATAAACTTACTAAAATTTAGTTAAAATAATTAAATCCACATATTTCTAAAGTTGAATTGGATTTGAAATTTTGACTAATTTTAATTTTTATCCAAAATAAAGAACAAAAAACATATTTAATCATATATTTTATTTAGGTACTTCTGAATTTTAATGTTAATATAATTTTACAAAATTGATTGAATATTATTTAATGTTAATATATTTGGATGTTATGTTAAATAGTTTGATTGATAAGCTAATTGAAACATTACTATTCTTGAAAAAAATAAGTTAGGGAGTTAGTAGTCAAATGACTTTTTTTTTTCATTATTTTGAGTTAAACATAGTTTTTAAAAATAAAATTGAAATAAAATAGTTTAATATTATATATTACATTAAAAAAATAAATTTTTTCTAATAATTACCATCTATCAATAATAACAAAAATATGTTGGTAAATCATATTTATCAACGGATTATCGACCAATAAATTAATTAATAAAGTGATTGTCAAAAAAGTTTATTATTCGTCCGTAAGTACAAATGACCTCAAATACATCAATTATATTTGTTATTAAAATGCGTGAAGGAGTATCCTCCTCACTCCCCCTTTCACTTTTGTTTATTTATTTTTCCTCTTCCACCACAACCAGTCTAGGTCATTTTCATCCTCATAGACCTTCTCCTTCTATATTTGTCTTCCTCTTCCTCAACTTCTTCTTCCTCACCTATTTCTTTAACTCAGACCACCACCACCATCAACGTTCCTGACAATTAATGACATTACTAGTGTGCGTTACCGACAAACCTCTATGTCAGCTACCAATCTCTACATCACTTTGTGGCCTTCATGACAAGCTTTCATTTAACAATTTTTCCAACAGACTTTACAAACTCATTCTTTTCAAACAAAAGTATTCGTCAATAAATTTAAATTTGAACTTCGTTAGAAATATTTGTCACTAAATTAAAGTTTATTAACAAATTATTGATCGTGAGTAATTTTCCATTAGTAGTAAACAAAATTCTTGTAGTATTATATATTATTAAGTTAAATAAAAAATAAACCGAAAAACCTTAAAAGTGAGATACTTTTTAAAATAAATTAAAATTTTGTATTAGTTATAATGTTTAATTGGAGATGTATAATAACTAATACAAATTATGATTATAATTAAAACATAAAGTAGCTATCATACTATTACTTTTTATAAATGATATTACTAAAATAATTTTGTTTTTGCTTTTGTTTAAACAGATAAGTAATTAATTTAGGAACAACTTAAAAATAAAAAATTAATGCGTCATTGAATACTGAAAATATCAATTATTTTGAATTATTTTTTAAAAGATTAAAGCTACATTATTTTTGAGACGAAAAGGTATTAACTAACTTATATATAAGTAAACAGAAAAGGTATATTAACTAAATCATATATAATGATATACCAATACTTTTTAACTATCGTAAATTCAAATTACAATTACTACAATGTATCAATTAGAAATTCTCCACTAATGTAAACTAGTTTTCTTATTATTGTTTTATCTTACAGTTATAGTTTTTTTAATTAAGACAAATATTAAATATTCGAGTTTTAAAATAATATAAATTTTTAAAATACATTATCTCCAAGCTTACTGTAAAATTATTTATTTTATGAACAAATACTTATTTTTTTACTTGTACGCATGAAGAAAGATTATAGGTAAACGAAAATATGATCTATATATTGTCAACAAAAATTGATTAACATTGAAAACTACCGGCAATAAATTAATTGGTCATAATATCTTTGAGAAATTTAAACAACAAAATAAATGCAAAAAGTATAACAATTGAAATTCTTTTGATTCGTGAGGATGTTGAATGTTGCAACTTAAGTTCTTCATACTTATTAATAATCTTTTCTTCCGTGGTGTGTTGCTAAATTCATTATTATGAACGGTGGACCAATCAAGACTTTAATCTAATATGCTACACGTAACGTCCACCACGAAGCTCAAACTTTTGGTTAATGTGTGTATATCTATAAATAAAGATCTTGATGGTGATGATTTTATACATTGTGAGATATTAACAACGTCAACCCAAATCTCGTAATCTCATTAAGATGCTAATAGTTTAACTTCTACATATAAAAGAAAAATGCAGTAACAAAACATAATAACTTATATAATGAGTAAATGTGTCTAAATAATCATAGTATGTGTATTATATGTCCATATGAATAAGTCCATTTCAGAGATGATCGGTGTATGTTTAAACTTAGAGAATCAAGATAAGTAGTATAAATAGCGAATGGTCGAAAATAATTAGAGACCGAACGGACGTTTCCGGCAATAAACATTTTCAAGCACTATCTCAAATTAAAATTACTGTTAAGTGTTACTTAGTAAGTAACGAGTCATGATTGAGTCGTGATTAGAGTTTTACTAATCACAAACTCATCCATAAAACTATAAAAAGAAGTCACAAGAAGAAGATAGGTAATTAGATTTACCATAAATTTAAATATTTGTTTTTGACAAGTATTTTGAGTGCAAGGAAGAATTTAAACTAAAAATATTCAAAATTACCTGAGCTAAGTTGAAAAAAAAAGGTGTGAAGATGTTTATGACTATACCCGACCCTACGTCCCAAACATATTTATCAATTATTATACCATTTAGCTTATTCATTCTTTTTACCTTCATTATCAGGTTGGCTAAACTCTAAATAATAATCATACAATTAATATCACTTTTTCCTCCTGAGCCTGCAATCTTAGTAACCACGTTAAAGACAAGGATCAATAAAGAGAGTGTTGGCACAAGAATTCGCAAGTGACACACCCAACTCTACTATCTTTTCTCAAATGGATCTTTATTCAATCAATAGGTAAGGAATAATATTAAACAAAAAAAAAAACTATTTCCTGTTTTGGAATAGGAAGAATCAGAACTCAGAAACAGTATCTATTGAGTTAAACAATGTATGAATTCGAAGCACTTCTCCTCCAAGATTGTCTTGTGACGTAATTCTTTAATAAAGTGCACTTCATGTTTGTCTACCTATGCGTGTGTCTCGGTTTTGGTCTCTTCTTTTGCTTTTTGTTCTTCTAGGAAAAAGAACCCTCTCTTACACTGGATTTTCTACTTCAAATACACACTACAAAACGTTACCTGCGTACTTTTTTCATTAAAAGCAGAATAAATATTATACCCCTTGCGTTATTTAATTCCCATAATAATGGCTTGCACATTACAATTAAACTCTCGTAATATTATATGAAAACTGTACAATGTTTAGTAAAAAGATTATAACAACTTGTTTTAAGATATGTATGTCTTATTATAACTAGGAGTGGAGGTAGTATTTAATTATATCATGATCATGAGGGACCCTATTTTGTGAACTAAATTTGGATGATCAAATGAAAAGCCAAAAAAAATGTTATAAAAATGTGTGTGGATACCTCTTACGAGTGAAAGATCATTTCTGTGAAATGCAGAAAACGAAGGCTTAGTGTCTTTCTCTGATAAAATAATATTAAAATTTGCATGCTATGCTCCTACTAGAAGACTCGTAGATCTTGTTGTAAGAAAGAAGACATTCTAAACCATGTGAAGTTCACGACAGGTTTGTCCATGGTGCTTAGGGCTTATAACCAGGGCCATGCAGCATTTGAGGGATATTAGAGATTTTGACATTTCAGATTTGACCAAGAAGGATACATATTACGAAAGCAACGCAAGGCCACTTAATAAAGAAAATGCTGCTATGTCCCAAAGAAGATGCACTTCTTAAACTATTCTACAATGTCTCAAGCCCTCTTCACCTTCTCTTTCTCCTTCTCTTCTCCTCTGCCGTTTTCCTTCTCACCTTCTTCACCTTCTCAGGCAGATACCCCTTCATCCAAAGGTCTTCTCCATTTCTCTATCTCTTCATTACACGTTTTCTTCTGCCTCCACACTCTCACTTGTACCTTTTTTCTTTGTGTGTAGCAGGGATCAAGAATATGAATATGTGTACACCGAGGATGAAGAAGAAGAAGATACTCAAGAAGGGTATTCTTGTGTTGATTCTACCGAGGGAGAAAACATCACTTGTGGGAAAGGAGTTCCTGTGTTTGTGCACAATGAGAGGCATCAAAGGACTCATTCTTATTCGGAAGAATTCGTAAGCCCCAGAGAGAGCTTGAATGAAGAGTCAGAAGAAAACCATTATTCTGAAACGTTGTCTCTCCATAAGTCTCCGCAAGTTTCTGACTTCGACAATGAAGAGGCAGAAACGGTCGAAGAAGACTTTACAGCAAGAGATTCTGATTCTGTTCCAAAATCTACCAAAGTTACCAAAGTTGAAAGCAGGAACACCTCCCCCTTCAACCTCAACGCGTACAAAGGAAAAAAACACCATGACGGTATCTCCTTACGTTATACCTTATGTATCACCATTTTATATTAGTGTTATGGTAGTGTAAAAACCGTATTATGTATATAATTTTTGGATTTAGTTAAACTCCAATTCTAACTTTTTCAAGCTTATCAGATGACTTGCTATTAATCATGCAAAGTTTAAATTTGAGATATTCAATGGTAAGTGTAAACCTTATGAACTAGTTTTTGGTTGAGTTAGGCCTAAATCCAAAATTTAAGATTATAGTTGTGGTGATACTCTTACATGCTCCATTTCTACAAGGTAAAGTTTCTGATGTTAGTTACTTTATGCAGACGATCACGTTAGCGTTGAAATTATCAGAAACAAGAAGGTGCAAGAGCCAAACGCTGCAAGGGATGAGAGATTCTTTGTTTTTGCTTCTACCCAGTTGCAGAGTAAGAAGTTGATGGTTGAAGAGAAGGATGATGAGTCCTCTAAATGGAAGAGCTCCATCAATTGCAGGGATTCCGAGACTGAGGAGGATGCATTTTCTTCTTCATCCAGAAGAAGTTGCCCCAAGTGGGAATCGTACACATTGTTCCAAAAATATGATGAAGAAATGGCAATCCTAGACAGAATTAGTGCACAGAAACTTCATGAAACAGGTAACAATCTTTTTTCTAATTCCAAGTGCATTACTTATAAGAAAAATTATTAATCCAATATTTCAGAGTCATTAAGGTCCATCCAAATGTCTCCAAGATCAATGTCAGAGCGTATTGTGTACAAGTTTCAGACTATAAATAAAAAATCTGTTGATGTTGGTCACAACCCATATCGTGAACTAGAGGCTGCATACGTAGCACAAATTTGCTTGACATGGGAAGCCCTTAGTTGGAACTACAAAAATTTTCGTTCCAAACATGCCTCACGCCAGGACAATGACACGGGTTGTTCTGCCACAGTTGCTCAACAATTCCAGCAGTTTCGGGTTTTGTTACAGAGATACATTGAGAATGAGCCTTATGAGCACGGTAGGAGACCTGAAATCTATGCTAGAATGAGACTTCTGGCACCCAAATTGCTTCTAGTGCCAGAATATCAAGGTAGGAATATTAGTTTTCATTCCTCTAATAGTAGCACATCTCATGTCACAAGGTGAAATAATTATGTACTTTTGTTAATTTTCTTTAAAAAAATTAGAGGAAGATCAAAAGGATGGTGGTTTTCAATGCAAAATATCATCAGCTTCATTTCTGAAGATAATGGAGGATGGGATCAAAACATTCATGAATTTTCTAAAGAATGACAAAGAAAAACCCTGTCAGATCCTTGCAGCCTACTTCAGGAGAAACCAAAGAGGCACAGTTGATCCAACACTACTGGGACTAATGAAGAAGGTTAACCAAAAGGCAAGATTCAAATTTCAAAGCAGTTGTTCTTCAACATTTGTTTTTAATTCAGTTTTCTGACACATGTTTTTGTGTCCACCTAATCTACAGAAGAGGGTGAAGGTTAAAGATCTTAACCATGCAGGGAAATGCTTGAGGAAGAGAAAGTTAAAGGTGGAAAAGGATATGGATATTTTGATGGCTCTGACAGACCTAAAAGTTGTGTCAAGGGTTTTAAGAATGAGTGAATTGAGTGAAGAGCAGTTGCACTGGTGTGAAGAGAAGATGAGCAAAGTGAGAATCATGGAAGGGAAACTTCAGAGAGATTATTCCACACCACTTTTCTTCCCCTCACATTGACTCACCAGATGGTTTTGTTTGGTGATTCCATTGTTAGTATAGTTATAATTGCACAGAAGGAATATGCATGACACTCTATAATGTTAGATTAAAGAAAATGGAGTCTTTCAACAAAACATGTGGAAACATGGATTGTGGTGTCCAAATTCAGAAAATGTTTATGTTATTATGCATTTTGAAGGTAGAAGAAGGTCAGAGACAAAGTGTTGAATCCAAATAAGAATGAACAAGGCTGTCACAGATGAAGTTGAATAAAACCATACATAGTCTTAGAGAGAAATAAATAGAGAAAATAATGCAGAAACTGTCTACAGGTTATGAGATATTTATTGAATTTACGGCAGCATACATTATCTTGTAAGAAGTTAACAATAAGAATTTTTAGAAGGATATATTCATCATTGTATATTGACATATTCCAGTTTGACTTCAAAAATACAATAAATCATATCTCTTTGTAAAATATTCTCAGTTATAGCAACAACTCAGATATTATCCTCCTCAATACAGATTCTTAACAAAATATTTATTTTTTCTTTCTAGTATACAAATATTTTTATTATTTATTTTTACCTAATTTAGAGATATTTTTGTTTTTTTGGTAGGTACACTATCTTTTTTATTTTTTCTTCTAATTGTGACTACTTATTTAAATTGCAATCAAGCTTGAAACTATAATTAAAGGATTAAGTATAATAGTTTTTTTTTTTATTTATAAGCATTGATTAGTTGATGTGTATACATCTAGTAGAATTTACTTTTTAATATATATTATTGAAATAAACTAATGGCTGTTATAAGCTGAATATATACACCACAACTACCCTACTATGCAGGAACATATAAAGGACAACACCACTTCTTCATTGACATTATTCCAATTCTCCAAAAAAAATAATAATATTGAACTCAGGTTTTTTTTTATTACAAAATTGATTATATTATGATGGTTGTCCACTTGGATATGAATGTGCTGAAAAGGATCCCAAACCTAAAAACATTAACGAGACAAAGTAACCTGTCACATGAAAAATATTTTTCTCTTTCCAATCTTAAAATCAATATTAAACTAAAATCAAAGTTATTATTCTTCTATAACTTCTATTGTATAATAAATTTTAATGATAATCACCAAAATGACTTTAATTTCAATTGAAAATATAATTTGAACGATATCTAAATATACTTAGTTTTTTTATATTAGTTATCTCATGTAAAATAAAATGAACATCATCAAAACTATAAAACTATTTACTGTCTTGAATCAAATTATAATGAAAGTTCAAGTATTTAGGACCACTTGTTCACTAACACTATTCAAACAAAATATATATAATAATGAAAGAACTGACTTTTCAAATTAACCTCATCAATGAGTTATGTTGTCAGTGTTATTTGTGTTACAATGTGAACATTTTCAAACAGGCAAGTGTATAACTTTTTTTATTTTATCTGTAAATGGAAGAAAATATTTGATAATATTATATATATATATATATAATCAATACTTTAATTTATGCAAATTTGTGCATATAAAATAACAAGAGATAAAAAAAAAACCAATTATGTAAGACTTTGATAAATTTTCACACATGACAAAGGTTAAGAATATAATATGATATTTTTCTGGGGTTTGAGAGAAAACTGAAGGACATGAAAACCATTTGCAAATGAACAAAGCATTGGGAAAATGCTCAGAGAGAAAAAGTTGGATGGTTAAAGGAAGGAAAGTTATGGTTCTTTCAAGGAGGACAATATGCTCTTTACTGCAGCACATTGTTGAATATGAGTAACTTATAAAAATAATGATATATATATACACTTTAATTTTATATATACTTATTACAAATTAATTTTTTATTACATTATATATCTTATAAATTTATAACTTATATTTCCTCTAGGTTTGTAATAAGTATTGATCCATGTTTTGGATGTCTATGAATTATTTTTTTCTTAAATATGAATAAAAATAATTTATATCAAGTATAATAGGAGCTCTGGGAGATATTGACATAGGATAATGATAGGAATTCTGGAGTATATAGGAATTCCACCATGTGTATGAAAATTTAGCACATCTTGGAAATATTGGGTGGAAGTCTTTTTTTTTTAGTAATACCTATTTTTTTTTTGTGAATTAGATTTATGTCAATTAGCTAGTAAACTAAGGATGTGAATTATTGTATATTAAAATATATTAACAATAAAATTATACTTAATAACAAGCAGAATAAAATTAATATATAATTATGTCTTTTAAAATAAAATATCATGCATGGTCAGTTCATGTACTGAGCTAATAAAGTTGCTTAGTGAGTTTGACAAAATTTTAGAGATCTAGAAAAAAAAAATATTCTTGGTCGGGTGGGTGAGGTATAAAAAAGTTATATAATTATTTCTTTATGAAGAATGTATAATATTTTTTGTGGCATCTTTGGTTTTGTCTAAGGTGAGATGGAGAGAGATAGACACAGCAGGAATGAGATGGGAAGCTGTGTCTGGTCCATTCTGCACCTTGTTTCTTATGCCCACAAACACCGGTAGCATTTATGACACACCGCTTCGTCTTTATTATTTATATTTAATATTCATAACGTCTCCCACGCGATGTGATATTACCGATGTTATCGCTCTCAATTCAGTCCTCCAACCGCTTCTCATTTCTGAGAATTCTTATCCTATAATTATTATCTTCTAATTAGCAAATTTATGATATATAACTTTTTTTAATTAATATATATTTATTATAAAAATAATAATTATGACAAGTGAATTACTTTGAAGATTTTTGATTCAAAAAGGTTTTTATTGGAGGCAACATTTTGAAATATATTTACACTCAAGGAATGCTAGATTCTAATTGATTTAAAATATTGAGATACACTTTAAGTTTATTTTAATTTTATAAACTCAAAAAATAATAAATTTTATTAGGATAAACTCTAATATACTATTTTAATAATATATTAAAAAGTGAATTTAAAACTTAAATTAATTCTACAAAATTAATTTATAAGGCGAGATTTACACTTATTTTTATACTGTAAATTGACATTATTTTTAGTTGATATGGAACTTCTAACAGTCCCTTCTCAAACCGAGACATATACATTGGGTCACTATCAGACCAGCTATTAATGTCTAGTCTCACACCCATAAGATGTTTATGCCTTAGTGTGATGGAGTGTATTGGAAGTCTGATATGACTAGATATAAAGTAAAATTTAAAATATAAATAATGCAAACCTCACTTACAAGCCAATTTTACAAGGTTGAGTTAGACTTAAAAGCTACTTTTAATATTAGAGTCATGAGTCAAAGTCTATCCCAATAAAGTTTGTTGGATACATTGTTTCACTCACTACCCGACCACCCATTGTGTCTGTCTCACGCTCCAGATGTATATATCTAGGCGTGAGAGAGATGTTGAAAGTACCACATCAACTAGAATATGACTTTAGTTGGATTAATAGAATTGAATAATCTTAAATGTAGTTTACAATTTATGTATTAAATTTATTATGATTTTTCTTATGAAATTTATGAAGAAAATTGATTACTTATATGTATTTTTTATGCTCTAAATTTTAGTGTATTGTATTTAATTTGACTAATAGTAATTATTATATAATATACTTTGTTCTACATGTGTTATTTGGCACACTTGCTAAAATGATTAAGTTGATTAGTTTATAAGAGAAATTGATTGTGGAAAGAACATTTTTCTCAACAAATTTGATTAAAAGAGTTTATGTGATTCCCTAACGTTATATCATACATATATATTAGAATTGCACTTGTTCTTTAAATTGCAATCTTAAATTTAATTTATACTTGTTTTTGTGTGTGATAGAGATGTCCTCATAAGATCCTAACTTCTCTTGCCTTGCTACTTAAGATGTTCTCTCCTTGTTTATATATTTAACTTGAGGTTGAGTACCTGCAAAGACTTTGATACTCAAGTCAACAAGTGGTATGAGATGTTATGTATATGTATTCTCAAAATAATTGTCTTACCAGGTGACTTTATTTATATATCTTTTCATATGTATCGTTACTTGAATAAGCCTAACTTAACTATTCCATCTCTATTTTAGGAATATGTAATATGTGGATATCATATTAAATTTCATATCATAATGTTACATTGATACATTATGAGCCTTAAATGCAAGTTGTGGTGATGTTGGCTAACTTAGCATGACATTATCACATATAATGTACCATGATCTCAGTTATATGTTGTACATTATCATCTTAAACTTGTAGTTGCATCTTAGAAGAGTCTATTTTGGTTACATGCCGAGATAATGTCTGCATAATACCGTGGATACAAGAAAAGTTCCTTTTTTATCTAACATGTTGCCTATGACATTACCTAGCACACTAGCCTCCAATCTCAAGGAATGTAGATAGGTAGGGATTGAAATACATCATTATGACAGACACAACAATTGACAAGGTAGTGAAAATGTCTTGTCACTATATCCACTAGATGAAAAAGATATGAGAAAAATGGAAATAATTGTTTCAAAGTGTGAAAATGGTCTATAAATAAGGCAAAGTGTTACATTGATATTGATTTTAAGGCGTATTGAGTTGTAAAATTTGATGATATTATATTGACTCTATTAGTATCTAACTTATATAGAGGAAGATATCTAGTGTTGAGAGTCGATAAATGTTTCTACAGTCGGATGTTTCAATATGGAACAAGACTAAACCACGTAGGTATAAGGAATTTATCTGGTCATACTTGAAGAGGACATTGTTTCTAACTTATTGCTCTGTGAGAGCGTGCTCCTTGGAAGTATAAGATGACATGCTAGATGCAAAATCTTTGAGTCTACTCAATATATGTATCTTTTGAAAGTAAAGTCAAATATTTAAGTATTGTGGACCATGAGTACGCATGTCTTGTTAACATTTAATTATTGTCATCAGTAATTCATATAAATGAAATTCATTATGGATTGAAATTCATATAAATTATTAATTACACTAACTTACATTGTTTCTGATTTGTGATTTACTTATATATTATGATATATATTATACTTAAACTGAATATGGTACATGTAAGAGCAATGAAAAATAAAGAGACTTCTACTAGATAGTTTAAAGCTTAATTTTTTTATTTTAAATATATATCTAGATGTGTATTAATGCACTCCTATCGTCATTGTAAATATTTCATTTTGAAGGATAGACCTTAAATTTATTTTGAACATTTGGAGTTTCAAATATAACTTAGAAGTTCTAAATGATTGTGTTTAATATCTTAATTATGATGTTCTTTTTTTCAGTGTACTATTATACTAATATAGGTTATAATAATTATATATAATTAAAAATTACTTTTAGTAATTAATAATAAATATTTATTTATATTATATTTTAAAAAATATTTTGGATTCATGTTTTTTTACCTAAATATTTTTTTCCACATATATATATATATATATATATATATATATATATATATTTTGTCTATAAAAAAAATTGCCACTCATTTGTTTAATATTAGAAAATTGAGATAATATATAATTAAAATTTTATAAGGATCAAAAGTGCATATCTACATATCAAAAAGTGAATTTAAGCCAATATTAAATGAATTTAATGAACCATCCTAACTAGTGAAATTAGATACTACCTTAGTATATATTAACATTTAAGGTTATTTCATTCATGTTAAGAACAACAATTAATGCATAACTTTTTTGAAACAATTTTACTAAAACAGTCTCAATGTTTATAAATGTAATATTTTGACTACGACGAAAACTATAAATTTGATGACATGTTAGCAAAAATGAGACATGCTTCTTTCACAGATGAAAATATCACTCAATTTGAATTTTTTTCAATTGGTTAAAAATGTAGTCATTTTGAAATAAAAATGACTTATTCTATCAATTACTATTTTCGCATACATTAAAAATAACAATAAATATATTACAGTATTTTTTATTCTATTATCTATCTCGTTATGTGCAATATATGTCTTATTTAGGAATTAAGTTTACTATAATATATTAGTTGACAATTTTTTCAATTTCAAGCCATTCAACTTCGTTAAAACTACAATTATTTTAATTATAATTCTTGACATCGTTACTGTGATCACCATTTTTATTACTCTCATAATTATTTTATATATATATATATATATATATATATATATATATATATATATATATATATATATATATATATATATATATATTGTCTCTATCTAATAGTATAACTAATTCTATTGTATATTATAAAAATCACAATATTTACTTTCACACCACAACATCATATTGTTTTAATTATACTATTATAATCAATTTAACCATTTTATTAAAACTTTGGATTTTACTTTTACTGTCGTTTGTTATTATCATTTGATTTTCACTCCTGTTATTCTTATTATATTATTTAACTTTAGATTTTGATTGAGAAAACCTCTGTTTCGCAATCTCCAACAAAGTAACAAAAGATGAGAACTTAATTGAATACTCCATAAATATTTTTTTAAAAAAAAAACTCAATTTAAAATAACCAAATAATTTAAAACATAATTAAATCTTATTATTTTAATCATTATTATCACCTACTTGTCCTATCTAATATAAATTTACTATTAATATAACACCATCATTATAACAAAGAAGACAACTTCATTACTCTAATTATGTTAATATTAACTTATTATTTTTATTATCGTGATTATAATTTGTGTTCCTATTATTATTATTTATATTAATGTTATCATTTTATTGTTTTTATTATCCATCATTGTTACAATGCATGGCTATTACTTTTACTATCAATACACTCATCACCTATTTATATCTTGTCTTTCACATTTAACAAGATTGAATATATTAATATTTATTTTATTTTTATCCTATCATTTTTTTTTCTTATTTTTATCATCTGAACATATTATGATTTGATTTGGAAACAATCTTTACTCTTTAAATAAATACATAACTTTGAAAAAAAATATTGATGCTAGCCAATCAATTTAAATTATTTCATGTGCCTAAAATCAAGTTGAATGGATGGATTAATTTTATTCATATTTCAGTTAATAAATTAGCATAAGAAAGCCAACATCTATAAGCTAAATATTAATTTATAAGAAATTAAAATCATTATTTTGGTAAATAAATAAAGCTCACACATATACGTATATGTATATAACAAATAACAGTACCGTTTCCGACCGAACAACAATAAATGCGTACACGTTGTCAACACAAGGCTAATGAGAAAAAAAAAAAAAAAAAAGTAACGAGAGAATCATGGCCACGTGTGGATGACATCGCGTCACCACTCACAAAACAGACATATCACATTAGACAGAATCCCAGATCTCAATCATTCATCGATGTTCCACAAGTGAGGTCTCACATCTTACCGCTGCACCTTCACCTACTGTATAAAATCCTTAATCCCTTCTTATCCTTCCCTCTTGCACTCATTTCTCTTCTTCTGCTCCGCCTTCCTCTTCTCCTCTCAGTCTGCCCCTCTCACTCTGTGATAGGCAGCTCAGGTACTCTCTCTCTCTCTCTCTCTCTCTCTCTCTCTCTCTCTCTCTCTCTCTCTCTCTCTCTCTTCCACTCTCTCTATATATACACACCCTTCTTTGTGTCTTTTGTTCACAAAAAAAGTTACTGGCAAAGTTATCTTTGTTTTTGTGTTGGTGAAGTCTCAAAATTTAAAGTCTTTTGAGATTATTCATCTGCTGAAAATAAAGAAAGTTTGAGAAGACGGTCGGTGTTTTTCATGTCTTCTTTCATTCAAGTGTCACTATTTTTCACGGGCTGGTGGATTTAGGAAATTGTGAAAACGGGTTTCTTTCTGATAACAGTTTTATCACTTTCTTTCTTTCAGTTTTTCTTTTTACTGCTTGGTTTGGTTTAGTTCAATTTATCCCCTGCTTCTGAAACCAAAGCAACCTGTGATTAGAAAATAAATTTTTTAATTTGTTGTTTGATGTGGTTGCAGGTGTTCCTTGTCAAGATCTGTGAAAAGATGAATAGCTACAACTATTACGGCTACCAAGAGAAGAACACCTTCACAAGCTGTGAGGAGATGAGGATGGAATCAGTGATTTGCCCCAAACCTAGACGATTAGGTCTCATGAACCACTCTTCCATCAACACACACATCAGACCCTTTAGACACCCCATCAGGTAATTCTCTCTTCCTTTTCCTTTTTAGCCATTTTTATTTGTGGTTTGAAGCCAATTTTGTCATAAAAATTCTGACTTTTTTTTGTTGTTAAAAAAATGCAGCTATCAATCCGAGGTGGAAGATTCAGGAGTTGGGGCAGAGCTTTTGGACATCATCCTCCCCAAGGTTCTTTTCTATATTAATCTTTTGTTATTTTGTTATGTACTAGGAAACATAACTTAGAGTACGGAAATGGTAGGAAATTTGTCTATTTTTTTAGAGGAAAAAATAATAACATTTTTTTCCTTTTACAAGTATTTCTCTGAGAAACAGCTGTTATTATATATGATAAAAAAAAAGGTTTTCTATGATAAAAAATGTTTTCTCCTGATGCCCCTCGAATCAGTGTTGATTTCTGTAGAGCTAAGTTTTTCCCTCGGAAACAGAAAAAAAAAACTTGCATTATTAAAGTTGACTTCTTAGAATACTTCAAAGTTACATTTATTTTTGCAGTTGAATAAAACTGAATTTTATTTTAACCTATTGAATGTCATTTGGGATTTTTGAACAAATTAATTTGGACCACAGACATTTCCATTGGAATGTGAGCAAGTGTGAGGAATTGAGTCCGAGTAAATAAGCATTGAGTCAATTTGTAGTGATAATGATTCATGATGAGGACTTATGTATGATGGCATCTTTGTGATCAATTTCTGGGACTTGTGGAAATGATGTAACCTAACCAAACTTATTCTCTGATTTGTTTTTGTCAGGAAAGCTGCTATCTGGCAAGATCCGGAGGGCAAGTGGTAGCATCATCA
The DNA here is from genome assembly GCF_029865625.1 of Vigna umbellata. NCBI lineage: Eukaryota > Viridiplantae > Streptophyta > Magnoliopsida > Fabales > Fabaceae > Vigna > Vigna umbellata. The sequence goes on along the minus strand of NC_142173.1, from coordinate 16,835,939 downwards.
CCACCGTTTTTCTGTGGATCTCCTCCAACCAGGGCCTCGAATCCTGTAATTCAAGATGAGCAATTTGGTAATGGGAATTTTAGTCCATTTGGTAATGGGAGTTTTAGTCCATTTACCGAGACATCCTCTTCTGTCTCTTCCTCAGCTCGAGGCTGTGTTCCAATGAAATTTGGTCAGACTCAAGCTGCTGTGAGGATAGAAGGTTTTGACTGTCTTAACAGAGATAGGAGCAGCTGCAGCATCTCTGCTGTGGCATAATCCATTTTTGCACAAAAGAAAAAATAAAAGAAAAGAGAGAAAACTAATACAGAAGCAGAGAAAAGATGGTAGAGGACTAAAAGTCAATGAAGGTCAAATAGCTGGTGACTTATTTTTGTTTGGAAAGAGGGGCTAATCATGCTGTTAGAGTACTATCTGTATATACAAGTGATCTATGGAAGTTTGTTTTCAGAGTTTGGTGTCATGCAACATTTAAGATGGGGGAAGGGTGGCTTTTCTGTTGTTATTCCTTGTGATCAATAAAAAAAGGACTTGGCGTTGAAAAAAATGGACATCTCTCTTGTTAGGTTCGTAGAGTCTTACAATTTGTTGTGTCTGTCACTCAGATCCTCCCGTTGTAATTGTAATTTGGAGGAGATTGAGAAAAACTAGTCTTTTTGGAATTTTGTACATTAGTTTTTTTTATTAATATTTTGTGGGTGCCCTTTTCGGTGTTGCCTATTTGATATGATGTTATATTAATCTCTAAGAATCTGTGTATTCAACGCACCTCGCCCCGATGATTTGGTTCTTTGAAGAGAGAGACATATGAAGAAAAAATATTGATTTTTGGATTAAGAGTATCTTAGGAACAAAGAGCTATTTATGGTCAGATTTGAGGGGCTGCTTGTGATTCAATTATGGACCACTTTTGATAGGTTGTTGGAACAGGCAGGTTTAGTATTTGTTGTAATGTGAGAATGTTGTGAAAAGGAGTTCCGTATCAATTAGATATAGATAAGTGATTAAAATTTTGTTTTTTTAGATATAGATAAGTGATTAAAATTTTGTTTTTTTAGTATTTGCGGTGATGTGATTAAAATTTCATTTTTGTAAACATAACATTTATTCAATACTGTTTTGATTTATTTTAAGGTGATGTGATTAAAAAGGTGATGGGATTAAAATTTCATTTTTTTTAACGTAACATTTATTCAATTCTGTTTTGATTTTAAGGATGTTGTGAAAAAGAGTGTGATATCAATTAGATATAGATATGTGATTAAAATTTCATTTGTTTAACGTAACATTTATTCAATACTGTTTTTTATTTTAAGGTAACGTGAAAGATGTTGTGGAAAAGAGTGTTGTATCAATTAGATATAGATGTGAATATATTTTTTATAACGTAACATTTATTTAATACTGTCTATATTAATGGTTTTGCTATAAAAAAAATGAACATTTAAGAACAATATTGAAAAGATGACGACACATAATTTTGTCCACAGAGATACAATATTTCTAAATGTGTTTAATTTGTTAAATTATAAGCCTTACACTGTTGTAATATTCTTCTTTTAATATAATGTATTTTGTTTGTGAGTCATTTTTAACAAAAAAAAAAATGATACTATGCTAAGCTTATACATAAACTTGGAATGCTATAAATCCTTCTATTTTATTTGAAACTGATGGTGTTTAGGTCCTATGCTAAGCTTATACATAAACTGGCACATTTTCTATGTTTTTCTTTTGTAGTGATGAGTTGGATGCAAATACCCTCAAAAGTGTCACCAACATGACTAAAAAAAAGTAAACTATTGCATACCAATGAAATATTTACACGGTGGTCAAAGAGTGAAAGTGAAATATGAATTGTCGCTTCTGCTTCCTACTTTACTTCCACAGTTTTGGAGGCTTAAGGGTGCCTATACTCATGCTTTTTTTAATACCTGAAATCAAATTTGTGAAACAAAGTTGAAAAGTTGAATGAGCATAGATGTTAAGAAGAGTGTTAACGTAGTATGCGTATACACACTTGATGACTTCTTCACTGGTTCCTTTACTGGGCCGGCGGTGGGGATTGTAGGGATTGTGTTTGATGAAGTTCGGCCAAATTTCCTCATCGCTTGAACAGTTCTGCGAAGTCCTTTAGACCTGCAAAAAAAAGAAACGAATAAATTTTAAGTATGACCACTAAATGATGCAGGTGGTGTTCTGTTAATTTCCTTTCTGATGTAAAGATTTAATAAGCACTACTCACATCTTCTCTGATGGTGGTTTTGGGACTTCAGTGAGACTGGAATTTTCAGAACCATCAGTTTCTGTGCCTGCAGCAACACCACCGTCAGAAAAATCACTTGATCTTCCGTCAAAATCAGAATCTGTACATCCTGAAGTTTCTGCAGTTGCAACAAAATCATTTTGTTGTGCATGATCATCAATTGGTTGGGGGCTAGCAGATTGTAACTGGATACTACTTCTACTTCGTGGAATTATATTTCGCTTAACTCTGCTACCAGCTAAACCTTTCATGGCTTGAAGCCTCTCAATCTCCTCATCTTTTGCCAAAATAGAGCTCTTCAAAGAAGACACCTAGAAAGTCAACCAAAGGAGGGGATGATTACTCATCTGGCTCATTCACAAACATGAAAACAGTCATGCCAACATAATCAATTGGGTACCTGTTCCATCATTTCTCTAAAGTCTTTGCCCTCTTTGTTACTTCGTGCAGCTCCTAATTCAACTCCAGAAACCCTCTCAGCAAACTTTAAAGTGCTCAGAGTTTCAGAATATGAACTTACGTCTGAATTGATTTGGACGAACATGAGCGTCTTTGCTTGACCACCTATGTGGTAAGATCAAAGGCAAGATTCAAAGATCAGAAGAAAGTCTACCTTGAAAAGATTCAAGGTTGGTTAATAAAGATTTACCAAGAGAAGTTTGTAGAAGTTGAGTAAGCTTGCTGTTTCTGTATGGTACATGAGAGCTCTTTTGAGAAAGGGAAAAAATAACATCTCCAAGGGCAGCTAGTGATCTGTTTATATGCTGTGCTTCTTTGAGCCTATCCCCAATTACTTCAGAACGATCTACTCTTTCACTTCCAGCCAAATCTACCAAATGAAGATTACCAGCCATAGTGCAACCAGTCTTTAAGTCCTTCCCGGTAACGTGAACTGAGACAACACTGTGTACATAAGTTTGCATGATGTCATCACAATGAAAATCTTTCATTTCAATGTTGAATGATAAAAAAGGTAAGGACAAAAAAACCGGTGCAACCTGTGAGAACGACTACTTCGTTCATTCATAGCAGTTGCAGCAATGGCTCTATTTTTAAGTCCAATTTCCATTAGCTTAATAACATCTGAAGGTAATTTCACTGGGAACAAGCTAGCATCTGGGACTACTAAGCCATTTGGTCGAGATTGAGTCAATATCCCAAGTGTGTGCATTTAAGGAAATCAGAGACACAAAATGTAGAAGAAGAAAATCCATGCAAAGATTGACATGTTCAAAGTTACTGAAAAAAGGATATCTTTTTGGAGAAGCATATGTTGTTAACAAGTCACGGACTTGCTCGTTATATATCTCAACCATTTGAACTCCGATCTCATATTCCACTATATTTTGTCTACTTGTGGAAATCCTGAAGAGGTCATTTAGAGCTCGATAGTTAACACCGATAGTCTCGCTTGTTGCCCCATTTGGACCAGTCTGAGAAAAGTTGGCATCTTATAGAATAAAGAATTCCTTCAATAAATGATGTATGAGATGAAAATCAACATATCGAGAAGGTCCATACCATTGTATAAGTTTTCCCTGAACCAGTTTGACCATAAGCAAATATACACACATTATACCCATCTAGAACTGATCTAGTGAAGTCTTGGATGTCGGAGTATACCTCCGCTGCATTGTTCAGATTACTATCATTAGTACAACACTAGAATGTAAACAAAAAAAAAAGGGAGAAACTGTAATTTCGAAGTAATCATAAAAAATGGTGCGTTTATGTTATTAAACCTTGAGTTGCGGCAGGGTTGAAAACCCTGTTAAATTTAAATGATCGAAGAGTATCTTTTCCTTCTTTGGATGGATTTGCCACAACCAAATCATTTTCACCAACGTGTTCAACAATAGACTCTTTTTCCAATTTTCCTATTGCCGATGGTCGAATTCGACAATATACTCTGATATTTCCTGTATCATAATAAAAAAACTGAGTTCATAGTACACTTACACATCAATAACCCAGTAGAAAAGACAATATAATGCCACCTTTTAGTTCTTGAATCTCATTGAACAGTTTTTTATTTTCAGCCATAACAACGTGGTAGTTTTCAGCTGCCTGTAGAAGTGGTTTAAGTTTTACACCTGAACAGATAATTTACAATCAAATGGTCAGAGTTATCTTCAAAGAAGGAAAGAGGCAACAGTAGAGTAACATTCTAATAACAAGACCTACCCAATAGATCCAACTCCCCTGCATAAACCGTTTGCTCTTTTATTACATTTTGCTTAGTGGATTCCAAAGATAACTTCATTTTCTGGATGATATCAAATTCAGTACAAAATTGTAATGTTTGACATCACCAAGATAACATTGACATTAACACATTTGTAAGTGTACCTGTAGTGAACTGAATTGAAATGTTATGACAGTCAGAAATCGGTTCATTTTCATGTTCCACTTCTGATCTTTTGAATCCGAAGAAACCTCAAGTTCCTTAACCTTATTTCTTAACTCTTTTAATTGATGCTCATATTCTTCACACTTTTGTTCCAATTCTGATTTGACATCCTTTTCCAACTGGGACCGCTGTACTTCAAATGCTGTTTTAGTTGTTTCTAGCGCTTGCTTCAAAGCTAAAATTTCTGAATCTTTGTGCTCCCGTTCTTTCATCGACCTAGCAATTTCCTCATCATTTGCTGTCTTAACCTCTTCTTGAAACTTTTCAACCTGCATTTAAGGGCCAAAGAGCACATAAAAATACAAATAACATGAAAATAATTTATCAAAGAATAAAACTTGGATTTGTTTTTAAATTTTCTACTAAACAATTTATTGTTCTATCTCAAAAATCCTTGTGATAAAAGTTAGAAATTACATCTAAATTTGTCTTTAAACTAAAACCTCCTGGTCTTGTCTTGTCCCTCTAAATGTACTAATATATTGTTTTGCGTGTAAAGTAAGAAACCGATACCTTATTTTGTAATACTTTCAATTGGTATTCATATTCTTGGGCCTTTTCTGTCCATGCCTTAGCACCTTTTGCTTCTTCTTCAAGTTGAGAGAATTGTGCTTCATATGTTCTTTTGGCTGTTCCCAGTTCGCTCTTCAAAGCTGAAATTTCCATTCTTTTGTCCTCCTGTTCTTTCATCAACCTAACTAATTCATCTTTCATATTTTCAGCCTGTATTGAAGGTCCAAAGATCTCAAAATACTAATAGTATGAAAATAATTTATCAAAGGATAAAACTTAAATGCAGTTCTTTAGATGGTTTGTGTAGTTTTCAAACAAAAATTAGAGTATTATCTCATCTCAAGACTACAAGTAATAAAGAGTTTCAGTATACGTTACCAAGCTAAAAATTTGATTTTGAATTTCTGAACAAAGAATAACATCATAAGTATGTGTGAAACAGTATTTGAGTTTTGTCTAATAACTAAAACTTCTTGGTCTTGTCCTGATTTCTCTTCTAGTGTTGTGTAGCAATAATACATTGCTTATCGAGTAAAGAGAGAAACCTTACCTTATTTCTTACTTCTTCTATTTGTTGTTTATATTCTTGAACCATATGTGTCAGTTCTGCTTTAGCACCCTCAGCTTCTGCTTCCAACCGTGCAAATTGCACTATAGATGTTCTTTTGGCCGTTTCCAGTTCTATCTTCAAAGCTGAAATTTCCAATATTTTGTCCTGCTGCTCTTTTATCAACCTACCAACTTCTGTCTCATCAACCTTATTTTCTTCCTCTTTGATCCTCTCACGCTTTATCGAAGGGACAAAGAGCCCAAAATCCAAACAACAAAAAAAAATAATTTAATTAAAAGTGTATCAATATATTGTTTATTGTACAAAGCATGAAACCATTATCATTAACTGCTGATTTATGTAGAAAATTCATACCAATATGATAGTTTTACAGATATAAAATTGATCTACTTCTAAATTCTCATAGAATGATAACTCAAAACTATCTGTGATACCTCATTCTCATCTTTAGTTTCGGATGCAAGTGTCTCGAGTACTCTTATTCTGGACTGGTATTTTTCTTCTCGAGCCTTGAAAAGATTGTTTTGCTGAAGTGACAGGACAATAAAGTGATTTGAAGAAAATGACTAAGAAATCAAAAGTAACAAACTAACTAACTAGCTTTTGAAAATAATGTAATGAACATGACATACAGTTCGTAAATGTTCTGCTTGAGTTGACATGCGCCGTTCAATCTCTTGCGCAACCTTTCTCAATAAGCAAGCCACACGCTGAGAAACAAAGATAATAAACCATGTTTATGAAACTGTATGCGGTATATTTGTTTGTGCTGCAAACCAATTGCGTTGATTGTATACGTGTAAACCAATTGCATGGATTATATACATGTAGTTTAATGAATGAGTTTATGTAACACCAAACCAAAGTCTCCAAGGCCATACATGAGGTATTTCCCCATTTCTTCTTTCAACACTTTCTTCAAGAATACCATTCACAACACTCAGAAGCGACTGAGTGGGAGCATTCTGCAAAATTAGACTCTGAAACATATCAGTCATGTATCAAACAGAAAAACCATGTTCATCTATAAACATGCATTAAAGTGTATATGGAAGTAAACTTTAAGAACTTACATCTATATTGTTTGATTTCATCATTTCTGATATTTTTTCAGGTGGAAGATCTATGTAACTTCCTGGTTTCAGTTGAAACACCTCATGGAAATTATGACCAGCATGGTGTATTAATGAGGCTGATTGCTCTGTCGAATATACAAATGAGTAAAACTGACTACTTAAACACGGAGAACACAGTCTATTTGGAAACTGGTGATGATAAAAAAGTATTAGTAGTATTTTAGCAAGAAATTACAAGGAAATTGCCTTCCACACAAAAGTTAAGATTTAAATTTAGGACAAGTGTATAATGTCGTAAGTTCTCTTGACACTGTTTCTCTAGTTAAAATCGGCATTTCATCTCAGTAAAACTAATAATTTGTCCTTAGCTTTTTAATAGTACAAGGTCGTACTTAAATTTTGCTGTTAAGGAAATTCAAGATACAGGTAAATTTTCTTGATTGTTAACATAACCTTGGCACCATGTTCAGAAAGTGGTATGCTTAAACAAACACAAAAAACGAAGTCCGAGTTTAAATTCACCGAACCCTGCACAGATGGGGAACTCATAACACGCTGCAACTTTGACGAAATTGAAAACTTCTTTTGCTCTCCACCAAATGTTGTAGAACAATGATGATGATGGAATGGTGAATTCACACGAGGGCTGACTGTGATGGAACTAGGAAGATTATCTCCAAAACCATGCTGCAAACTTTTTTTTCTGAGTGTTAAAAGACATTCCACAACAGCTTTCATAGACCCCTACACAACAAAAGAACATGGTAACCCAAGAGGGAACATGAACCAAGCTCATGAAAAACTCATGCATCAAAACAAAACTAATGCTATACATGAAGATACATAAGGTTTTTACTATAATTCAAAGATAAAGATTTTACTGATAATGTTCCTGTCATCAGTTGACAGAAATAAGTTTGTATCAAAGTTAAATTCATGTAATACTTAAAGCCTGATTGGTTACAATTGTGTAACTCCCGTTAAACTAAGTTTATGCACGACACAAAGTAGGCTTCGTACCTTTTCTAGGTCTGAGATTTCAAACCGGAGCAATCCCGTTAGATCCAAAACTTTCAGAAAGGATTTAACATTTTCTGATTGTGATGGCAGAACATTATCAGGTTCACTAACCTACACAAGAGAATCCAGACTAAAAGATATATCTCAAATCACTTGCAAATTACAGTTAGAGCTAGTTAAAAGGTTAAAAAGTGTTACCACATTCACAATACCAGGTCGTAGCTTGTTCAGTATCTGGCACAAAACAGTACCATTACTCAAGCATGCTCTTAATTCACCATCCGTGACATTTGGTGGAAATTTCAATGAAGGAATAAGGCTAGATAACCACTGAACCAAAAGCAATCGATTTTTGGCTGAAAATATTCCAATTATGGGAGGAGATTACCACATGAATGAATACATACAACAGGCAAATTGGCAATAGGCGTGGTAAGGAACTAAGTAAGTCCTATTCCATTACCTTCCAACTCAACATTGTGGGATTGAAAACTCCCATTTTCAAAGGAACTATCAATTGGGCAGCCCAATTCTGTTGTTTCTGAGGGGAAATTCATCACTATGTTCCTCGAGGGACAAAGCAACTTCACATTTCCATGGAGACATGTTTCAACGAAACCCCCATTTTATCAATTCATTATAGAAAAAACTCAGCCTGAAAATAATACCCAATCCACCACAAAAAGTAAAAGTTAGCATCAAGGTGGTCTGATCAAATTGCACAAATACAACGCAATGAAAAAAAAAATCATGATTCCAATTCCATTCACTAGCTAAAGCCATTTACTCCCTTCAGAACAGAAAAAGGCACAATCTCCATATGCACTCTCTTCTTTACAGACAAAAGAAAAATCCAATGGAGGAAGTCAAAAAGAACAACTTTTCCATATCCTACAATTCAAGATTGTATTCCAAATTGAACATATTTTCAAAATAACATTCCAAGAATAAAAAGAATACCAAGAATAATGACAATTCAATCCATGCATAATGGTTATCAGAACCCTCTAAATTCTAATATAAGTCAAACATTTCCGTCTGAAATGATCGAGATTGTTGACCCTTCAAGAATGGGAAAATCTGTAAAACTGCAGCTCCGGAGAACAGCAGAATAAAAGAAAGAAAAAAAAAAACGGAAGAAGAATGTAAAAAGTTAGAAAAGTAGATTATTGATGATGCATTGTAACAGAGAATACAGTGAGACGTTCACGTTGAATCAAAGATGGTTCTTGATATTGAATATGAGGAGACTGAGAGAGAGAAAAATCCTTTGAATAAATTTAATTTTGAATAAATAATATATAATTATAAAGATTTAAAAGAAAATGATGTGAAGACTAGTGCTGGTAATGTATGTTCCTTTAGAAGTGTAAAAATGAAAAAGATGATAAAGAGTATACCGAGAAAGAAGGAGAGTAAGACTCTCTGCGTCACCATTGATCATGCATGCATTTGCACGTGCATCAACACAACTAGGCTGCAAAAGCTTATTATCTGGGACACCAATGTACTTATATATATATATATATATATATATATATATATATATATATATATATATATATATATATATATATATATATATATATATATGAAAAATGTTTTTTAATAATTTTTTTTTTGAAAACTTTTTTAGAACCACACACATAATTCATTTTCAAAAAGTTATTAAAACAAATTATTAAAATATAATGGTATATATATATATATATATATATATATATATATATATATATATTGGAAAGGTTAGTCCAAGAATAAGTTCAAAGCAATTCTATTACTTCATTAGTTGTATTTTATCTGTCACCAAATATTATCTTTTCAAGTTTAAACTTTTACATTTAAATTAATTTTACTATTTGATTTGTATAAAATATATATTTGTTTACCCATTGTCACTATATATATTTTACTTTTAAGTTTAAACTATTTTTCCCTTCAATACACATATATAGACATTTTTGTAAAGTCCGTAACTATTTTATCTTTCTAGAATCAACTCAACCTTCTTAGAAATATCAATATATTGATTATGTTGAGATTTTATTTTTTTAGGAAACAATATTAACTTTTTTTATGAGAATATTATGTTTATTTATATTTATTATTAGTATTAATGAAAATGTTATTATATTTTAAAGAAAAATATCGACATATAACTAATTGTAATACTAGTGCATGAGCAACCTAGATAACATTTAGGGTGAAGTTGATTGCTAATAATGTACCATTTTATTAAAGAAAATAAAACTATATATAAATGAAACTTATTAAATGTGAAATGAGATTCACAAAATATATTTTTGTTAATAAAGTTTAATTAATAACAAACACATCCTAAACATTTTGTAGGAGAAGGGAAAACCGTCTTGCTAATGTATATTAAGATTCCTTGGAAAAGGAAAAACTATTTTGGTGGCTGAGAAAAGTTATGAACTTTGAGTAGGATAGAAAAGCCAAGCCAAAGGCATGAACTTAAAATTGCTGGCGAAATTGAACTAAGGACTCGTGAGAGAGAAAAAAGAAAAGAAGTATTTGAGGCAATTAGGAAATGATATGAATGAGCAAAGATTTGAAAATCTTTGACAAAATTTGCTCTCAAATTTGGAAAGGACCATGCAATACAGTGCAATGCTTCTTGTTCGTATTAGGCAAGCCAATTGCAGAAAAGGGACCCAAAGAATGGAAAGTGATTCATAAAGAAAAGCTAGGGATTGCATGAGTAGTCTCTCATGAGCAGAAGCTTATAAATTGAGACATGATGATGATTGTGCTGACCCATTGGCTTTATATTTTCTGTCCTACGCCACTACCCTTTTGAAGTTTCTGTTGTTTCACTTTCACTAAATCTGGCCCAGTGACCACAATTTTATGGACCACTCATTGTTCATATGGGATACAACAAAACTTGCATGTCACTGGGTGTCATCTACTGCGCTTATGTAGCTCTTGAGTTATCAGAAAGACAATTTACAACTTATAATTTTATTTACTCATATACGCAACTAGCACATCTTGATGTGTCTATCCTCAATAAATCAATATAATATTTGCCCTTATATACAACAAGTCATGACTCATGATCATGTGGTTCTTGATAGGAGAACTATTTCAATTCCAATGTTCTTTGTGTTGGGACAGACCTCCACGCATAGGAACAACAGATAGCAAACCATAAAAAAAAAAATTGCCTTTGATGTGATTTCTCACTTTTACTTATGTCCGTAACACTTCAACAAAAGTGTTTATTATGAAGATCAGACGTTCAACACCTAAAGTTGGTTTGGTTCCAAAGTAAGTTAACTGATGAGAAGACATCGAAGCCAATACATAGATTGGGGAGACAAGCTGTTGTTATAAAAAGTTATCCACTTATCATATTCTTCTTTTTTTATCGAGAAATTCATTTATATCAGTTTTATACAACTTTGTTTTTCAAAGAGAAAAAGATGGAGGTGGAGTACAAAATGCATGGTATAAATTGTTGTAAATTCTCTTGTATATAACAATATCGAGCCTTCACATAGTAAATGACGAAGTTATGAAAGAAAATAACATCTTCTTAACTTGAACCACAGAGCTTTTAATTGATTTCAAATGTAGGGCTAAGTTTGAAAAGAGTTATTCCCATCATGCAGTACATAGCTTGAGAAGATTGGTTATTTATGAATTTGTTCAAATTGGTAATGCATTCTGGGTACCATCCTCGTGTTTAATTTGTTCTTCATGTACATAAAACAAGGAACCGTGGACACCAGAGAAAAATATAAAAGCCAATACCAGTAATTTTAATCAGCAACCTAAAATACCTAAAATAACAGCATCGGCATTGAATAATTGAATTTTTAATAGGAAACAACAAAAAGGCTTCAAAAATTGGATTACCCAATAAGTTTTGCTGAGAAGGAAGATGGTCAATTAGTACTAATTACTAATTAAACCTGCCGGAGATATATATAAACAGAAATATCCCAAGCAACAAGTCTAGTAAAATTAAGACTGCCCAGTAATATTATTACTTGTTTAATATAATACAGGCTATATATGTATAGCCAAACCAAGTATTGATCCAAATTTGCAGAAATAGCAAAGATGGATCCGTTAACTGATAGATGTCATTGGTAAGCAGGAAAAGCATTCGCCCCCACAAAGCATGTTCTCTTCACAAAACGACCTTTCATTCTGGGCCTTTTTTCTGCGTTCAACTTTCTCACTTCATATCTTATTTTCTTTGCAAACAAACGAGTCCTTCTCTTCTCTCTGTACCTCGACACTCTTGCCTCTCTTCCTCCGTCTAGGTCACCCCTTAAGGCTCTTACGTCCCCATCTACACCACTCAGACCCTGAAAAATAATAAATAATCACATCTCAACCACAGCTCACACATGCAAGATGTAAAGAGCATAATTGCTAGCATTTTATTTTACTCAAAGAGATGAAAGGAACGTTTGGTTTTCATTTGAGAGTCCTACAACACCCTTTCAAAAAGCAAAATTTGCAAACCCCGTTTCCAAAATAACATTAATTCAAACTTAACTTTTCAAATTTTAATCTGAACATACAAACGTAATTCATGTAAAAGATGAAAATTAACAAGAAGTAGAGGTAGTACCAAGCAGAAGTCATAGCCAGAGTTGAACTTAGGTGGGTTTGAAGTTGTCCAGGGAGAAGAACCTTGGCTAGACCATGCAGTTATAACCTCATCGTAGTTCAGTCTCAAAAATATGTCTCTCTTTGTTCCTCCTTCTTCACCAACAGCACCGTCACTCGCCACCACACACTCCTTTTCCCGTGCATCTGACAACACGGACTCAATGCTATTCCAATGAAAGGCATCATCGTTCGTCATGTCAAAAACTGACTCCAGATAACACGCTACATCACCATCAACATCCTCTTCATCCTTAACCTTCGCCATTGCACCCTGAACTCCCCCTCCCACACGCTCACTTATTTCATCGTCTTCTTTATCAAGTAGGTTTTCAACATCAGCAGCAAACTCCGCGAAATCCATGTCGGAAAAACTGTCCAAGTCATCTGTTCTCACATCATAATTGTCGAACACGGGCACGCGACATAGCATCTGTTCCTCCGTCTCGTCATTATCCACAACCACAGGTTCTTGTTCTTCCCTTCCCAGCTCCGGAACCAGGGGAAGAACACTGCTGTTGTTGAAGAGAACTTCTTCTTTGAGACGTTGTTGCAGTGCAAAGTGTTTGTTGTTGTTGTGACGTGGGGTTCTTGCCTTGCGTGTGAATCCACTGTGCCATGCGTGCGTGGTGGTGGTGGTTACCTTGGAGGATGCAGTTTGAAGCCGAACCCTTTCGTGCCTGCTAGCTAACTGGTTGGCGGAATGAACCAAAGTGTCGCAGCCATGGCAGAGAAAAGCATTATCAGCCGCACAGAACCACCTTGCTCTTCTGCTTATGCAGCTATCGCAGGCTCGTGCTGTCTTGGCTCCCAAGGCACCTGCATCTTTCATGTCTCTCATCGTGGAAAATCGTTGCTATTTTTTGGTTTGTGAAGTTTGAAATGAAAGTAACAATGGAATGTTGAGATGCTTTTCATATATTTATTTGCTCAGAATCAGATAGGAAAATGGTTCAATTATTGTTAGTGTGTGTTCAGACTTGACAGCGTGGTGTGGCAGTGGGGTCTGTCTATTTTCGTTTTGTCTGAGGTATTTTAGAAAAAAAACGCAGTCTTTTAATGTAGAAGGATTTATTTAAGAGACTGGTTTTTTTTTAGAAAAAAGGTTATCTTTCTTATAAATGTTCCTGTATATATATACAAACTTAAAGATTAAACTTCTCATCAAATGATTAAAAGACAAATTATCTGTTAACCATGTTACATCAAACTTTCTCTTACTCGATAGGGTGCTCTCCCTCTCTGGCCATGCACTTTTGGTAATTTACTAGTGGGGGATTTTGGCCCTACCATCTGGCCTCATCCCAGTGTTTATTGGCTGGAGATTTGATGTTCATCTTGTTCTCTGAATTCCCATTGGTTCCCTTTCTGATTATGGGATTTCTCATGGACCCATTTGGTTTTGGGTCTACTACTCTACTGGGGTTAGTGTGAGTTTTGTATTAAAATTTGATCGTGACCCTTTTTGTTGTCTTGCTTTTATAATTCAATAATTCCTGGTAGAACATTAAATTTTCAATTTGTGGTCCCCACCTCGATGTTGCTTTCTCCTCACCAGAGGTTGCCTTCTACCCATTTCTTGTCTTAGTCACAGTGCATTTACAACCATTAGAGAAGCTGAGTGGTGTCTGAATAATTTATCTGTCATTCTGGTTACTAATTTTTGTACTAACTTTTAGTTTTAGAGCTGCTACTTCTGCTTCAGAAAATCTAAACCATAAATTAAAGCATGGTTTGTAAACATATAGTCAAATTTAGTAACAAGGAACTCTGTCTTGCTTGTTCCCACTTGTCTTACATCAGTGACAGACCTTTTTTTCAGCAACAAACCCATTAATTTTAATTTGTCATGTCTAATCATTTTTTTCTCTGTTTCAAATGTAAACACTAATCTTATGTATAGGAAGAGAGATTACTGTATAACCTGATCCCACCAGTGGAGAAACTGATATCTTATCTACCAAGTTCAAATTTAAACTATGGTTAGTTTAATTATATTGTCAATTTTACCAAGCAGTTTTATTTGAGTAAGTAATCTTCTTAACTTCACTGCAAGAAAGGCCAATTTTGATGTAACAGATATTTGAAGGCCGAGTGTTGACATTTTAAGAATCAGTCCAAAGAACAGTTCACCTTAGAATTATATATATTTTTCTGGGGCCAGTAAATTTTCTTCATACCGAGGCCATAAATTACAACCAATGGAAGTTTAGTGTTATAGAATGGACTAGTTTTCACGAAAAGACAGATCATGGTTCGAATTCCAATCTTAAGCACACTCTGACATTAACATTCACATACACTCTATTCTATCATGTAATTAAGTTAACTGGGGAAAGTGGGGGGACACAAGCATGTACAAAACAAACTTTATGTTGTACAGTATTATAATAACGCGTGGCATGTGTGGATAAAAGGCTGAAATATCGAGGAATTTCAGTATAACGTTAATTTCAATGTGTGATTGCGGTTTTTCAAAATCTTGATAATTGATGGAACAATGATAGAAAGTTATTTTATGGCACCTGTTTTCATTCAACGTCAACATGAATGGAACTGATCGATCAGATATTGTTCGCAGAAACTGGAGGAAAGGTATTCGTGCAAAAACATGTCGCTGCTAATTGGTAAAAATAGACATAACTGAGAAGATATCGTTTTGCTCATCAATGTCAGCGTTTTTGCCTTGAAATTCTTTTACTACTACTAATAATCTTGTCATCTACACCTTTTATGGAAAGGAAGGCTAAAACTGAATGTATAACCAAATTCGGAAATGGAGCATTGTTTCAGAATCTATTAAACCAGGTTATTTGTGAAGGTTTTTCAATAAACTGTCAGAAATGCATGCATTTAATAACGAATTTTCGGAATAATTTTGAGCTTCTTAATTACCTCCCAGATATTAATTCGAATAAGTTCAAATTTGCAAAAACTTAGCTCTAGAAATGTTACCTGTGATATATGTAGCTTCTAACGAGGGACAGTGATAATGACAACTGACTAGTTGCTCCACTTGCAGTTCTTCAAGAACAATAAACGGAATTTTGCTATATCAAATGAGCAGAAAAATGTTCTCAAGTAAGTCCCCAAACCAAACAAAGCGACAAAGTTTATCAAGGATGAAAAAAAACACAGTAAAAACAATGGCTTTGTACACCCAAAAAACCAGTGAAATCTTTCTTTTCTTATACAAGGGTAAGGTAGAATTGAATACAAGATGTGCTCAAATCAGAAAATAAAGGATAAACTTTAAAAATAAGAATATTTGCAGCAGATTGATTAAAAATCGAGCAAGCCTTCCATTGAAGGCACTGGTCTTTTGAGAAGCTTTAGAAACTGGCAATGGCAAGGAGGAGGATGTCTTCGGAGACATACCAAATGGGTCTTCAGATGATGAGAAAGACCAACATGATGCTCGTCTATGACAGACATTATCTGCATAAAACGAAGATATTAGACTGAAAACCAAATCAGCAATCTGAAACTTGTGCATATCTTGCTTTGGTATAATATAGAGATAATTACCAGGGCACTGGAGGTAAGAAGAGTTCTTCATACTGCAAAAAGAGCATACCATATATTTGTTAAAATGCTAACAGGGTTTAACAGAAATTAAAACCCCATTTTAAAGTTTTGCCACAATTCATTCTTTAAGGCAAGCAAATCGAATAATACTGTAGTTGAAATTAATATTCAGTTGTTATGAGCATTCAATTTGCTTACCTACTCAGAATTTTTCCACCCCTGTGGCCACGGTAAACACATTGGATCAGATTGCAAGCTGTTTCTGAATGCTCCACACATTCACTGCCAATAATAAGATTGGATTGTTTGCAACGTAAGTTATAGCAGGGAACAGCTAGCCCAGAAGGAACGCATCGCATCCTGCCAAAATTGATTGAAATACTAAATTCAGACTAAAACTAAAATTTGAATTTTTAGCAAGATTGAGTGTATATAATAGATCTTACGTAATATCCATTGGTTGGCAACTGCATTTGATGCAGTTGCTGGCAGTTAATGTATATGAGCCATTTGGGACTATCATACTCTCATCGTACCATTTCAAGGTTGCTGATGAACATGCTGCAAAAGACAGTACAATTGTCTACAGAATATTAATGACTAAGAAAACATTCCTAACACACACACTCACAGAATCCTAAGTTTTATGAAGAATTTAGTAAAACCTACGTGAATGAATAGATAAAATCGGTGCCGTTTAATACGTGTCTTCTTTTAGCAAGAGGAATAATTTGGTTAATTTCATTTTACTACATAATAAGAAAATTAGTGTTACCAATTTTTACTACAATACACCTTTTTAATATATTTCTTATCATTGGTAAATTATACCCAAGTGAAGCTAAAAGGAAAACTAATTTATTTTTAAATGACGTTGTATATATATAAGGGTAGTATTATTTTGACACAATAGATTTTTACACACTTTATATTTATTACTTTATTTTTCAACCTTTATCTTTCTTTATAAATACAAAAAATAATTTTTCAATGACTAAAATATCCTTAGAAGTGGAAGCATCTAGTGTAAGAAAATATTTTCCTATATATAATATAAAAAAGAGTTAAAACATGTCAATGGCATTGTTATGAAAATGTCTCAAACTGTCGTATTATTGGGCCTTAGGAATACCAGTAGTTTTAATGTTATTTAATATCCTTTTAAAATGACACAAAGTAGCTAGCTTTATTTTCATTTGGTATAAAGTTGTTATTTATATAATATATGTGTATATTTTTTTTTCCTCAAATATATTGAAGAGAGAAAAGGTTTTCTTTTTTCTTTTCCTGGTTTCTTTTTGCATAAAAGACAAAAATATTCTCATTATTTTACCATTTTCTTTTTCGCTGTAGTTGTTGGTTCTTTCTGTCCTTTTCTGATATCTAATTGTGTCTTAATCAAGTTTTACTTTTTTTACCTCTTACAAGAAGGAAGTAACATATCACATATTAATCCTCAATAAATAATGATTTCCGGATTATATAATTTGAAAACATAGAAATATTTACAAATTTGAAAGTTTTTTTATAATTTTTTTTCATGAAAAAGTAACTTTTAAAATGTGTAATTCGAAAGATGAAAATGACTTTCAAATTGATCTTAAAGTAAAAAATAACTTTATACAAAAATTCTTTTAATCCAAAAATAATGACTTAAGTTATAATTCATTAGTTAAAAGCACCTACCAAATTACATAATTCAAAACCTTTTTGATGTAAAAAATGATTTCAAGAGACATTTTAAACTGATTGTACATTAAGATGTGTAAGGCTATGGTTTCGAATTTAGAGGTTTTGTGAGAAGTGGATAGGAACCTGCAATGGGAAGAGATATAATGTCTCCAGGATCTACTGTAGGTTCCGAAAAGCCATTGACAGCTTTCAAGTCCGAAATAGTTGTACCAAACTTCGCTGCTATGCTGCTCAGGCTCTCTCTTATCTGCACAACATATGACATGTAAACAGCGGTTCCCCCATTGTTAACGTTGTTAAAACATGTGCATGGCAGTGGAATAACAAGGGTGCCTCCATTCCTCAAGGGGTTGCTGCCATTGATGCTGTTCAGAATCTTGATTTGTTCACCACTGACCAACCCACCATAACCTTCTGATATGGACGCAGCTGTGTCTGCTGCACGAACAGTGTAAATGGTTGACATGGACCTTCGGATGCCATCCACACAAGAGCAGAAGATGGGTATTTTGACAAACGTTTTGGCCCTCAGGATTTGGTGTGCACTTGATGATGTTATGGGGAAGAGAGAGTTCGACGCCAAGATATCAGAGGCGTTTACGTGGAAACGAGTCGCGATTTCTGATACTTTGGAGTCCCATGGCAAGAAATAAGAGAGGAGAGAGGGGCATGAGTCTGAGGAATTGCATGCTTCAATGGTGGACTTTGTTTCAACTTCATATTCAAAACTCAGTAACATCAAACACAAGATCTGAGGCCAAACAAACTGCTGATAGTTTCTCATTTTTTGGTATGCAGATTCAGACCAGGAAAGTAGAAATAGAAGGATTTTAGATGACTGCTATTCCTTCCGTTCCATACTCACAAGTCTAAATTAATTGGACCAAAACTGTTAGGTGAAGGACTGTTCATTTATAAAAACTAATTAATTTAATTATTACCACTAATGCTACAGTAAGTGACTTTTAATTTAAGGTTTAATTGATTCTGAGGTCTCTATTTGTGCAGTTTTGCGTCAAATAGGTCCCTGTATTTTTGAAGTAGCTCAATTTGGTCCTAATTTTGAAAATTTGAAACAATAAAGTTTGTGCCGTTAAATTCTCTGAACGGCGTCTAAATTGGTGGCTAGGTGAGGTGGTATTTGAAAACATGTGGCACATAAATAGTTTACTAGGTGGAGTTAAATTATTTTTTAGTTTCAGAAGCATGTGAGACATAAAGTTTGTTTGGATTTCATTAAATCCCTCAGCTGAAGCTCAAAATCCCTAATTGAAAAGGGTGCGAAAAGGGTCTTTGTACTCGTTCTTCTTCGAAGGGTGTTGGTTCAGTATTATTTGCGAGGGGGGCTGGTCTGGTGGTGATCAAGGTTGTAGTCGTTCTTCTTGGAAGAGGATGTCGAAAGAGTACTCTTGCTCTTCGTCGACATGCAGGCGGAAGGAAAACCCTATAGTTTCTTCACCGATTTGCTACTGTGGACAGAGATCTGTGATGAGAACTGCCAAAACTATGAAGAATCGAGGCAAGCAATTTTGGGGATGCTCCAAGTATAAGGTATGTTAGATTGAACCTAATTAATTAGTGGTAGTGTTTATGAGAACACAACATTGTAATTGACAGTTGTGTTTGCATAATGGTGTTGAAGACGCTGGTTGCAACTTCTTCAAATGGTGCACAGATGTTAGAAGTGACGAAAGTGGTAGTTACGTGAAGAGCGAAGGGAACAAAGAAACTTTGGTCAACAGTGAAGAAATGGAGAGTACTAGGAAAATGCTAGTTAAGATACAGAAATCACGGTTAATTGTTCAAAAGTGGATGAAGTTGTTCATATTGTTGGTTTGTGTTTTATGTGTCATAGAGATGATTTTAGTTTCAAGTTGCTGAGAATGGGATGAAAGTGTATGAGATGAGAACAAATGTATTGATAAGAGTGAATGAAAATTGTTCTCTTTAATCTGAAAACTTTGTTGAATGAGAATTTGTCTTTTCTCCAAATATACAGCATGTGAATGAAGTATCCATATTAAACTTAATCTAACATATGGCGTCTCTTCCAATCAAGATAATTTAACAACACCCTACCGTTCGGTCCTTCTCTCTCTCCCTTACCACCTCCGTTCGGTATTATTATAGATACCATTCGGACCCCCATAACCTTCCGTTCGGACCCCCCCCCCATACCGTTCGGACCCCCTCAACTCCTAACAAAGGGTCCACACGAGTAAATATTAAAGTGCTGAAATTGTAAATGGTTCACATGAGTAAGGCTCAAAATACCATTGCATTCAATACAATAAGTCACAAAGGTTACAAAAGTCTTCAGAATTGTAAATGGTTCACAAGACAAAATATTAAAGTTTTGAAATATGCTTCATCCTCTTTTACAATGGTTCACTGCAGTATGATAAAGATTAATTAATCTCCTCCTATGCTTCACCCTCGTTTGCTAATGCCAGGATTGGTTCATTTGTTGGCTTACTTTGTTGTGTTTGGTTCATTTGGCAAGAAGTCCTATTGTGACCCATTTGCCTACAAATGTCACATCTTTTATGTAGACCACCCTTCCTCATTCTTGTATCGCCCCTGTCGCAACCGGAATCGCGACGGGACGACGATCCAAATAAGAAACGGGTTTTAAAAAAGAGATTTGGAGTCGCCACCATAGTTTATTATGGAAAACTATGGAAAAACCTCAAAACGATAAAGCACGGTCCACGAAAACCAAAGATTGGATTCGGGAGTCGGTTACGCGTGGGGAAGGTGTTAGCACCCCACAACGCCTGCCCTAAGGCAGTACCTTTAACTAAATGCACGAATATGATGTGGTTTTTCAAAATGTTTAATTATCCCCTAAAATAAAATTCTAAATAAACAAAACATATTTTTTTAGTTTTTTGGGCCCGACAAGGATTGACCTTGCTCCTACGTATTCTCATTCAAAATGAGAAATCAGGGTTACGTAGTTCTAGCTGAAAGACTGTTTGTTTGTTTGAAAAAGCAGATGTTTTTAATTTTTGGAGATTTTTATGTTTTTAATATTTTCGAGAAAAAGAAGGTAATGAGTACTAGGCCGACGCGAACGGTCGCACGAGTACTCATACCTTTAAAATGATATTTAAATACTTTTAATTAATTATTTTTGAAAAGAGAGATAACGATATTAAGCATTAGGCCGATGCGAACGATCACACGAGCACTCATACCGTTATTTACTTATTTAGGAAGACTTGAGAGTATTGAGTGCTAGGCTGATGCGGACGATCGCACGAGCACTCATACCGTTATTTACTTATTTAGGAAGATTTGAGAGTATTGAGTGCTAGGCTGATGCGGACGATCGCACGAGCACTCCTACCCTCGTTTAATATTACATAAATAAGAGAGAAAGGTATTGAACACTAGGATGATGCGAGCGATCACACGAGTGTTCAACCTTCAAAACATATTTTTGAAATTTTATTTAAGAAGAAAAAGGTTTTTAGCACAAGGACGACGCGAGCGGTCACACGTGCGCTTAAACCTTTAAAATATTTTTATAATAATTTTATAAGAAAAAGAAAAGATTTTCAGCACAAGGCCTACGCGAGCGGTCGCACGTGTGCTTAAACCTTTAAAACATATTTTTGTAAATTTATTTAAGGAAGAAGAAGAGGTTTTTAGCACAAGGACGACGCGAGCGGTCACACGTGTGCTTAAACCTTTAAAACGTATTTTTGAAATTTTATTTAAGAAAAGAAGAAAAGGTTTTTAGCACAAGGACGACGCGAGCGGTCACACGTGTGCTTAAACCTTTAAAATATTTTTGTAATTTGTTTATTATTATTTTTATTATCGTCATTTTCGTGTTTAAAGTGCAGCAAATAAACTAAAATGAAAATAAAAGACAAGATCTAGGAGTGGGGTTATCATACAAGGGGTTACATACAGTAAAAACTAATAACCAAACAAATACTAATAAAAATAAAGAAACAAAAGCATAAAAATGAACCAAGGGAAACAACCCAACAAAAATAGGGGTGTAGAGATTAAAAACCAGAGGTGCGACGTAAAGTTGAGGCTCTTTAGTTTGGGCCAAAACCTTTTTCTCCAACTTTGTATCTGTCAGGGGTGCAAGGATGAAACTGGAGGTGCATCCCGAAATAGTGTGCACAGGCCCAATTCTTCTTTCTTCCTTTTTTTTTATTTTTGTTTGCACGGAATGGGCTTAAACCTGAACGAAAATGGAGTGTGAATGGAATTGTGCGTGTGGCAGGAGGAAAAGGACGCGGCCCAATAGCTAGGTCCAAAGACTCTTTATTCAGAATCCCATTAGGGGTCTGCTCACACCTTCTTCATTCTTCCATTTTCCATTTGCCAACTACGAAACCAAATCTCTCTTTTCCCAGCCAGGAACTCCGATGAAGGGGCGTCGCCTCCGCACACACACTGCCGCCTCCGCCAAATCGGCCGCCGCCAGCCGCAAACCAGGACGCCACCAGTGCGCTGATCGCCGCCACAGACCCCACTGGTTGCCGCGCCAAGCTTCTTCGAACCAGACCACCGTGAACCGCCTTCGTGGCGTTGCTGGTAACCACGCGCACCGCCGGAGTCAGCGTCAGCCCAAACTCCAGTCCATCAATTCCTTCTCTTTCCGCGTGGCGACAGCCGTCCGTCGAGCTAACGCCGCTGCTCCCGGGACACGTTCTCTCCGACACCGACGAGGTCTACTGCCGTTGATGCAGGGATGGTTTCTGTGAGCAAGTTGTTCTGTAAACTGAGGATTCAGAGCTGGTCCAGTCGCGTGAGCGTATTTGGGGAAGAAGCAGTGGTCGCCGAGAAAAATGATAGGTGGGAAGGCCTGGCCGAAAGTAAGAACTCGTAGAAGGGCGCGACAAGGAGCGGCTCACGGTGGCTGGCGAGGGGATCGGTGGATTGGATGTTTCGGAGCTTGGAGGCCACGAGCGGTAGCTCCCTCTTCGTCTCTCTCTGTGATTTGTTTTGTACTTGTTTTGTTTGGGAATGAGGTGTGTTGTAATGGTGATAGGAAGCACGGTAAGGGTTATGAAGTGAGTGAATTCTTCCTTGTTTTTCCAATTGTTGAAGAAGAGGAAGGTGTTTCTCTATCCGATAAAATAGAGGAGTTGAGAGTTGTGGCGTGTGGCCAATGATGCATGATGGGTGTTGGAAGTGAGGAACTTGGAGTAAAAAGGAAGTGTGGTTGGGATCGTTACGGGTGAGGAGTCAAAGGTTGGATTTACGGGTGTGTGAATGATGGTCAATGGGAGTTGTAGCAGGGGGGTGGAGATGATGGCAGGTATTGGAGATGATCCCTCCTCGTGTGCTCACCTCTCCCCTTTTTCTCTCTCTGGTCCAACCAAAATTCTGCTCCCCAAAATCTTGACAAAATCCCCTTCTAACTACCTGGTCCCCCCCCTCCAACACGCCCCTCTCGCATACCCCTTTCCCACGTTTTTTCTCTTTTTCTATTTCCCCTTTTTTTTAATTTTTATTTTATTTTTTAATTGTTTTCAGTTTTAATTTTATTTTTCAATTTTTTAATTATTTTGATTAATTAACTCTATTAAAACAAATTGAAGATAAGAAAAATAGAAATTGAATTAAAAACAAAAAATCTAAATACATAAAAATAGAATAAAACAAAAAGGTAAAATAATAAAAAGGAAAATAATAAATAACCAATAAAAATAGAATTTTTTACAACCCGGACAAAATTGAGTGTTGACAGCTGCCCCTCTTTACTTAGATATTACTAAATAATATGAAAATTTAATCTTTTCGTATTATTTAAGTAAAGCTAAGTAAAGATAAAAACACAAATTTTGTCCGGGTTTCAATCATGACAGAAAACGAACAAAATAATTCAAATCACGATACCAAACGACCAATGTCAAGTAAAGTATCAGTAACAAAAACTAAAACTTGGATTTGACCATTGCCTCGCAGAGGGCCAAACTCACAGAACAGAAATTTAAATCCGACCATTGCCATGCAGAGGGTCGATAACAGAAAATTAAAACCTGGATTTGACCATTGCCTCGCAGAGGGCCAAACTCACAGAACAGAAATTTAAATCCGACCATTGCCATGTAGAGGGTCGATAACAGAAAATTAAAACCTGGATTTGACCATTGCCTCGCAGAGGGCCAAACTCACAGAACAGAAATTTAAATCCGACCATTGCCATGCAGAGGGTCGATAACAGAAAACTAAAACCTGGATTTGACCATTGCCTCGCAGAGGGCCAAACTCACAGAACAGGAATTTAAAATCCGACCATTGCCATGCAGAGGGTCGATAACAGAAAACTAAAACCTGGATTTGACCATTGCCTCGCAGAGGGCCAAACTCACAGAACAGAAATTTAAATCCGACCATTGCCAAGCAGAGGGCCGTTACAAAAAGAAAAACTTGTGTTTAGGGTGCCATGCAAAACTGGGCTTATGGGGGCTAGTATGAAAACTGGGCTTTGGGGGCCAGTGTAGAACTGGGCTTGGGGGCCAGTGTGAAAACTGGGCTTTGGGGGCCAGTGTGGAAACTGGGCTTTGAGGGCCAGTGTGAAAACTGGGCTTGGGGGCCAATGTGAAAATTGGGCTTTTGGGCCAGTGTGAAAACTGGGCTTTTGGGCCAGTGTGGAAACTGGGCTTGTGGGCCAGTGTGAAAACTGGGCTTTTGGGCCAGTGTGGAAACTGGGCTTGTGGGCCAGTGTGAAAACTGGGCTTGTGGGTCAATGTGAAAATTGGGCTTTTGGGCCAGTGTGGAAACTGGGCTTGTGGGCCAGTGTGAAAACTGGGCTTTT
Organism: Vigna umbellata; assembly: GCF_029865625.1. NCBI lineage: Eukaryota > Viridiplantae > Streptophyta > Magnoliopsida > Fabales > Fabaceae > Vigna > Vigna umbellata. The sequence goes on along the minus strand of NC_142173.1, from coordinate 16,811,420 downwards.
GGGCCAGTGTGGAAACTGGGCTTGTGGGCCAGTGTGAAAACTGGGCTTTTGGGCCAGTGTGGAAACTGGGCTTGTGGGCCAGTGTGAAAACTGGGCTTTAGGATTTGGAAATTCTTGAAACTTGTAGTTTTGTGAAATGGTTTTTTTTTTTTTTTGACAAAATTTTGATTTTTGAAAAGGTATCAGTGACCATTTCCAAAGAGAAGGTCCTAATATGAGGATAAGAGAAACAAAGTATAAAGACCATGGTAGAATGTTGAAACACTAACTTAAAGGCGGTGAATAGAGTGTAAAGATGTGGGTGTCAACCCTAAAATGAGAGAAAAAACAATGATCAACATGAAACAACATGACTTGAAAGAGAAAACCATAATGTTATTCTTTTTGTATTTTTGAAGAAGGATTTGACAACCATTCATATGAATGAAGAGGGTTTTGATCTGAAAGAATTTCTTTTGATGTATGCACACATATGGAAAACCTTTGCTTTGTTTTGTGTTTCATCTTTTTTTTTTTTTTTTTTTTTTTTTTTTTTTTTCTTAAGTCATTCATCTTACTTGCAATCATCATCAAACTGATCTTTATTTTCAGTGTTTTGTGAAATTGAGGAATGTCATACATTCGAGGTCTAATGTTTGATATGATTACATTTTGAAATTTTCTTTCGAGACGTCGACGCACACATGCTTGAATTTACTGGCAAGTGAAGGATGAGAGCTATTTAGAATGGTTTGGAGAAGTCTGGGACAGCCACATAAGCACATCATTCCTTATACATTGCTTAAAGGAAACGAGACACCCAAAAGCTGCCCCAGTTTGGTGTTTGGGAAAATGAGCATGGGGTATGGATCTTTGATAGTTCAGGTGAGACCCGCAAAGCTGTTCCAGTCTGGGATTATGTGTCAATGAGTTGTTTGGCGAAGAATTCGTGTGAGGTTCACAAATCTGCCCCAATTTTTCGGGTATGGGTTCTTACCTAGAAGAGGTAGTGGGCATGAAAAGAATAAGCTAAAAGGATGACCCCAATTGGTCTGATTTTCTTTTGCATGCTTTTGCTTAGTTGGCAAAGAGATCCCTTCTTCCTGAGACATTATTTTTTTTTTTTTCATTTTCAAAGTTTTTGTTTTGTTTTTTTTTTTTTTTTTTGTTTGTTTTTTTTTTGGACACATTTCAAGTCATTTTGTCTTATCGCAAAATTAAGTTTTATGAAAATTTGAGCAAACATTATTCAATCTGCGTGGACTTTATTAGGCTTGTAATGTGGCTAGGGCTAGAAGGTATTGAAAGGAAGGGGTATAAAGGCCCAAATGAATGTTTGTCGGATACATTTTTTTTGAAGCAAGGGTTATCATCTGACATTGTGTCAACTTTTTGACCTTTTGAGCACTTTGCTTTTCTTGAACTCCATTTTTTATTTTTTGATCATCACTTTGTGATTTTTTGTTCTTTTTTTTTTTTTTTTTTTTTGTTTACCATTTTGAAGGATTCTTCCGTTTGATCATTGAGTGCTCTTCAACTGCTTCCTAAGTTGACTCATACTGATGACAACCCTTGCTTGGGAATAATTTTTGAAAAAGGATTTATTTTTGGCTCAAAACAGGGTGACAATGGATATATTTTGTTTTTTTTTTTTTTTTTTTTTTTTTGGTAAAGAAAAAATGGCCACACATCATTTCAAATTCTGATTGCTTTCTTTTCAAAAGATTAATTCTACGACTAGATGACCTCAACATGAGTGATTTTTCTCTTTCCTTTTCTTTCTAGACCGCCCTTTTGGGTTTTCAATCTAGTGGACTTATTCTCCTTTTGAAAATTCTTTTATTTGTCTCAATGGGTTCAGGGATCACCCAACTAGCGCAAGCAAGGAAAATTTTGGCCAGGCCAATCTGCCCCAGTGTAAAGGCTTACATCATTACTAAGGGCAGTGACAGTGTTTGTTGGGGAACATCCTTTATTTTGGAACAGTGAAGGGTGAAGGTTTTCAAGCAAAATGCGCACAAACGTCTCGGGAGAAAGCGTCAAATTGTTATTTTTTTTTGGATTAAACACTTGACCTTAGAAAAACTTGACATCCCAATTTTCCTTTTGATTATTCATCATTTTTTTTTTATTTTTTTTTTTTTTGAAAAACAAAAGTTTGACGATTTGCAAGAAAGATAAGTGACTCAAGATTGACTTTATTTCATTTTTTTTTTCAATTTTGTTTTCTTTTTTTTTTTTTTTTTTTTTTTTTTTGATACCCTCTCAGGACTCGATTTCCAGCACTACTTGGAGAAACCCTGTAGTGAATGCTCGCATCCAAAGTCATGGATGAAGACGTGATACCAATGAGCATACTTCCCCGTAGCAAGACACCCCACAACATCAAATTCACTTGTACAATGACTTATGATTTCTTGTGTGGTCTTAAAGCCCACTTCATTTCCTCATGGCATTTGTAGAGGCATTCTCAAGCCTTGCCTCAATGTTGGATTGACTTTCTTCACAATTTAATCATCTTGAATGAATCAAAGTTTGCCTTTGCGCTTGAACCACCAGCATTTTTGGTGGAATGACCGATAGCCACTCCATGGTAATCACCTTTTGTGTATGATGTATCATGAGTCTTGAGGTATTGAGGCTTTAAAGGCTTCATGTAACAAGTAGAGACCAAGCCTTTTTATGCAGAGACTTGGAAGAAATGTTGCATAAGTCATATGGATAGGAGTGAAACTCATAGGCCTTTTCTCTTGATCAAACATTTTTCTACCTGACAGCTTGGTAGGAAGTTGAGTTTGGGTCTAGTCTCCAATCTTCCTCAAAACGGTTTCAAAGGGTAGGCCAACGGTATTTGAGCGGTGGGATATGATTGAGCTCTTTCTTCTCTCCTTATCCCAAGCTTAGACCGAACTTGTTAACATTTGCCATCATGATAGTATCGTGTTGGATTTTTCCTCACATTAATGTCAATTCTTTCTCCAAGTATCCTCAAGTCTGCAAAGTTTGAGGAAATACCGCTCATCATATGCTCATAGAAGGGTGATTGTAAAGTTTTTAAGATCATGACAACCATTTCTGTGTCACTCATAGGATACTCTACTTGAGCAGCAATCTCATTCCACCCTTGGGCGTACTCTTTGAACGACTTGAACTCCCTCATTAAGGTCTGCCGTTGTAACCTATCAGGTGCCACATCCCTGATATATTCGTACTACCTCAAGAAAGCATCCACCAGATTTCCCCAAGACCGGATACACGAACATTCAAGGTGAGTGCCCCAGTTTGGTGGCACGCCAACCAAACTATCTTGGAAGAAATGAATTATGAACTTTTCAGCATGCATGAACAACCATTTTCTTCCCATATGTCATGAGATGGATCTTAAGACAAGTGGTCCCTCTGGGTAATTTAAACCTTGGGAGGTATCACCACATTTGGGACTAAGCATAGCCTTACAACATTTTCAAACTTAAGGCTTCCTCCAACTTCTATGACTCTCACGACTTTTCAAAAACATTTCAAATTTATGTCTGTCAGCCTCAACATCCATTGGCGTAATGACACGAGGAGCAGATTTCAACTCGGGTTCCTTCGTCATTGTCTTACTCACAAGGCGTGGTTGAATCATCTCGGTAGGGACCATGAAAGTGCCCCAAGCTTCTTTTCTCTTTCAACTGCGTTCTCTTCGGCCTTTTGAATGCAAAGTTGTCCCGAGTCCACTCCCAAGGGTGTAATGTAATTCTAGGGGAGACCATAAGGAGGGAAAGTTTGTGCTCTTGGAACTCTTTGTTGCGCTCATGATGCGCGCGAATCTACAAGGCTTTGTAAGACATTCAGAAGCTCTAGGATTCAGCTCATTTGTTCTTTCAATTGGTTGATATCAATTTTCATCCTTTCTTGAACTTTCCCTTGGTTCTCTAAGATTTGGTGACTGGTTCGAGTCCTTTAGGGTACCTTGGATGTTTAAATGTATTTTTGTTTTTTTTTTTTTTAGATGAAACAAATTAAGGAAAAGAAAATAAAAATGAAAAGAAAAAGAAGAGACAATGTAGTTCAAATACTCTAGTCGGAAATTATAAAGTTGCGAAAATATTGCCCCGGTGTAATTTGGAAATTAACATGAAACAAAGTCAATAGGGTAGTTCATCATTCAGAAGTTCCCAAGACGTAAGACGTAGGAAGTACTGGTCAACCATCTCAGGCTTTAGCCATAACATTCTTCATTTCTCTGATCAGTTTCTTGCAGCAATTGAGGAATGTTTCAATCTCCTTAGGCGGGTTGATGATTGACATTACAGACTCAGCATCAGCTGAGAACTTAGGGACATTTTCAATGGCTTCATCGGCAAGGGAAGCTAGCTGTGAGAGACTTCACTTCCAATTCTTTGTAACTTGTCCTTGTTCAATGACATACTCTTTCATCTGAATCATTTTTTATGGATGTCTCCTTTTTAGCTTGATGCTAACATTCTTTTTCCAGTTTCTCAACTGCTGCTTTCATCCGCTGCTCAGCATTATGAAGTTGCTTTTCACAGTTTGGGTAAGGAGAAATTAACTTGAATGACAATTTGATTGTCTTAACCATCTTTGCGATTCATTGGCTATTTATTAAAAGTCCGTGATCTTGGGTCTCTCTTGAAGCGAACAACATTGCCCCAAGCGTTCTTAACTTAGCAAAAGTTCATTCCTCACAACATAAAATGGCCATGAAAGAAGATGAAGAAACCAAGAGGGAAAAGGGAGTGTTCCCACGAGTCCTAGCAGCCTTCCAAGCTCTCCTCTAAGTGAGATGCATCTCCAAAGAACCAAAGACCGTAAGCCCTTCGTATTTCTGGATTAAATAGACACATCAGCAAAAGTTGCGCCCGTGGAAAAAATCGAAAGCAGACGAGCGTTCACTGAAATTTGGACGAGCGTCCTATTCTCTGGCTTGGACGAACGTCCTAAATCTTGGACGAGCGCCCTCTTATCCCACTGGACGAGCGTCCTCTTCAACTGGCCGATCGTCCATTCTAAGAGTCCTGGACGAACGTCCTCTTCTCACGTCATCTGGACGAGCGTCTTCAAAACGAGCGTCCTCTTCTGCTTCAGGACGAGCGTCGTCTTCAAAACGAGCGTCCTCTTCTGCTCAAGGACGAGCGTCGTCTTCAAAACGAGCGTCCTCTTCTGCTCCAGGACGAGCGTCCATTTCTGCCTGGACGATCGTCCTCTTCTACTGGCCGATCGTCCATTCTAAGAGTCCTGGACGAACGTCCTCTTCTCACGTCATCTGGACGAGCGTCTTCAAAACGAGCGTCCTCTTCAGCTTCAGGACGAGCGTCGTCTTCAAACGAGCGTCCTCTTCTGCTCAAGGACGAGCGTCGTCTTCAAAACGAGCGTCATCTTCTGCTCCAGGACGAGCGTCGTCTTCAAAACGAGCGTCCTCTTCTGCTCCAGGACGAGCGTCCATTTCTGCCTGGACGATCGTCCTCTCTAAGAGTCCTGGACGAACGTCCTCTTCTCACGTCATCTGGACGAGCGTCTTCAAAACGAGCGTCCTCTTCTGCTTCAGGACGAGCGTCGTCTTCAAACGAGCGTCCTCTTCTGCTCCAGGACGAGCGTCCATTTCTGCCTGGACGATCGTCCTCTCTAAGAGTCCTGGACGAACGTCCTCTTCTCATGTCATCTGGACGAGCGTCTTCAAAACGAGCGTCCTCTTCTGCTTCAGGACGAGCGTCGTCTTCAAAACGAGCGTCCTCTTCTGCTCCAGGACGAGCGTCGTCTTCAGAGAGCTGGACGAACGTTCGCTCGGCGTCACTCTTGCGCCGAGCGTTTCTGCATGTGTGACGAGCGTTTCTGGGTGCCTTGTGGTTGATTCATCTCTATAATTTGTTGGAGACTCTTCCAAGCTCGTTTTTAGCTCCTACAATGATATATAATCTGCGATCTATGCTGCCAAGGGACACGCCATTAATGTTCTCTTTAAAAGCTTGCGCAAAGCTGCACCCATTCATTTGCTCCTTCAATTTCTGTTTACTCTGCAATAACTAGTCCGTGGGGTACGGGGAATTTAAGGCGTCTCGGGAAATGAACCACATATACAACACTGGTAGACAACATAACATCTTTCCCCCCTTAAGTTCGTAACAACGATTAAGGGTCCCATAAACTTCATCCAGGATGGCACTGACTGGATTCTCACAGCGCTCTTTATATCCCACAAATGCGTTCGTAGCGGCATAATTGACGAGGTTTTTGACATTTAGGAGAAAGCATGACACCATAGAGGAGAAGAGCTAGTACATCCGTAAACATCTCCCAATTTTCCTCTTAAGCCAAACGATGTAGGTATTCCCATAAGTATCTTTGAGGAAGGCCCCTCACTTTGCCCTTGATTGTGAACTTGCTTTCCAACTTCATTGGGTGTACTTTCCTGATCCCCGTTAACTGCAAGATAGGAATATACTGCTCAAGGTAGTTGTAGGGAATTTTTCCTTCAAGAGGTATATCTAAGATTTGCTCGAATTCTTCTACCATAGGCACCAATTGGAAATCCCAGAAAGTGAAACATCTCAATGGTGGTTCATAAGACTAGGCTAAAAGAGTAATGGCCGGTGTTTGAACTTCCACCTCTAACAGGCTCAACAAATTCCCATATCCCTTCCTGAATGCATCCTTTTGGGTTGTCTCAATTTTCTTCAGCAGTTCTCTCAGGCCATCCATATTACCCCCCTTACTTCAATGGCTATCCTTTCCTTTAAAATGTCTGAACTTGAACCCCCATTGACTTCAGATCTCATGTTAATTTCCATTTTATCTCAAAGGTTTAGTCACAAATTTATACTTTCCTGACTAGAACTAGTGACAAGACCATAAAAATGCATGAGAAAAAGAAAGAAAATAAAGAAAGAAAGAAAAGTATCAAAAGACATAGTGATATGTACAAGGTGTTGGATTTTATTAAGCAAAAATGAGGGTTATAAGACTGCACACATCTCCCTTTGTGCCCTAATAAAGGTTCAGCGCTTCAGATTGAAGGTCAAGTACATGCAACCTTACAAAGATGGCTCCCTGAACCTAAAGGTCGATGGTCACTAGAGCTATGGCCCCCTTCATAGTATCTCCACAACAGTCGAGTAATCAACTAGGTGTGAAGACACAAATGAAGAGAACAGACTCTAGCTGGGGTTCTCACGATAGCCAAACAGGAAGTACATCCCAGAGTGACACCGCTACAGAACCCCTCTAATTCTAAGTTGCGCTCAGACCCGGGTATAGGGCCTCACTCATGATATGCATAAGGTGCGTGTGTGAAGGGAGAATGCAATGCATACCCAAACCCTCACCTGCAAAACAACCAGAAGATTTCCCAGGCAGATATAAACATGTTTTCTACCCTAGGTTTCAATATAGAACAATCCAAGCAACTTATGCAATTATTTAAAATATCAAAAATAAAAAATGGGGAGGAAAACATAAAGAAAAACCACATCAGAATCGTGCATCTAATTAAATGGCTTGACTCTCTAAAAAGTCCCCAGTGGAGTCGCCATCTGTCGCAACCGGAATCGCGACGGGACGACGATCCAAATAAGAAACGGGTTTTAAAAAAGAGATTTGGAGTCGCCACCATAGTTTATTATGGAAAACTATGGAAAAACCTCAAAACGATAAAGCACGGTCCACGAAAACCAAAGATTGGATTCGGGAGTCGGTTACGCGTGGGGAAGGTGTTAGCACCCCACAACGCCTGCCCTAAGGCAGTACCTTTAACTAAATGCACGAATATGATGTGGTTTTTCAAAATGTTTAATTATCCCCTAAAATAAAATTCTAAATAAACAAAACATATTTTTTTAGTTTTTTGGGCCCGACAAGGATTGACCTTGCTCCTACGTATTCTCATTCAAAATGAGAAATCAGGGTTACGTAGTTCTAGCTGAAAGACTGTTTGTTTGTTTGAAAAAGCAGATGTTTTTAATTTTTGGAGATTTTTATGTTTTTAATATTTTCGAGAAAAAGAAGGTAATGAGTACTAGGCCGACGCGAACGGTCGCACGAGTACTCATACCTTTAAAATGATATTTAAATACTTTTAATTAATTATTTTTGAAAAGAGAGATAACGATATTAAGCACTAGGCCGATGCGAACGATCACACGAGCACTCATACCGTTATTTACTTATTTAGGAAGACTTGAGAGTATTGAGTGCTAGGCTGATGCGGACGATCGCACGAGCACTCATACCGTTATTTACTTATTTAGGAAGATTTGAGAGTATTGAGTGCTAGGCTGATGCGGACGATCGCACGAGCACTCCTACCCTCGTTTAATATTACATAAATAAGAGAGAAAGGTATTGAACACTAGGATGATGCGAGCGATCACACGAGTGTTCAACCTTCAAAACATATTTTTGAAATTTTATTTAAGAAGAAAAAGGTTTTTAGCACAAGGACGACGCGAGCGGTCACACGTGCGCTTAAACCTTTAAAATATTTTTATAATAATTTTATAAGAAAAAGAAAAGATTTTCAGCACAAGGCCTACGCGAGCGGTCGCACGTGTGCTTAAACCTTTAAAACATATTTTTGTAAATTTATTTAAGGAAGAAGAAGAGGTTTTTAGCACAAGGACGACGCGAGCGGTCACACGTGTGCTTAAACCTTTAAAACGTAATTTTGAAATTTTATTTAAGAAAAGAAGAAAAGGTTTTTAGCACAAGGACGACGCGAGCGGTCACACGTGTGCTTAAACCTTTAAAATATTTTTGTAATTTGTTTATTATTATTTTTATTATCGTCATTTTCGTGTTTAAAGTGCAGCAAATAAACTAAAATGAAAATAAAAGACAAGATCTAGGAGTGGGGTTATCATACAAGGGGTTACATACAGTAAAAACTAATAACCAAACAAATACTAATAAAAATAAAGAAACAAAAGCATAAAAATGAACCAAGGGAAACAACCCAACAAAAATAGGGGTGTAGAGATTAAAAACCAGAGGTGCGACGTAAAGTTGAGGCTCTTTAGTTTGGGCCAAAACCTTTTTCTCCAACTTTGTATCTGTCAGGGGTGCAAGGATGAAACTGGAGGTGCATCCCGAAATAGTGTGCACAGGCCCAATTCTTCTTTCTTCCTTTTTTTTTTATTTTTGTTTGCACGGAATGGGCTTAAACCTGAACGAAAATGGAGTGTGAATGGAATTGTGCGTGTGGCAGGAGGAAAAGGACGCGGCCCAATAGCTAGGTCCAAAGACTCTTTATTCAGAATCCCATTAGGGGTCTGCTCACACCTTCTTCATTCTTCCATTTTCCATTTGCCAACTACGAAACCAAATCTCTCTTTTCCCAGCCAGGAACTCCGATGAAGGGGCGTCGCCTCCGCACACACACTGCCGCCTCCGCCAAATCGGCCGCCGCCAACCGCAAACCAGGACGCCACCAGTGCGCTGATCGCCGCCACAGACCCCACTGGTTGCCGCGCCAAGCTTCTTCGAACCAGACCACCGTGAACCGCCTTCGTGGCGTTGCTGGTAACCACGCGCACCGCCGGAGTCAGCGTCAGCCCAAACTCCAGTCCATCAATTCCTTCTCTTTCCGCGTGGCGACAGCCGTCCGTCGAGCTAACGCCGCTGCTCCCGGGACACGTTCTCTCCGACACCGACGAGGTCTACTGCCGTTGATGCAGGGATGGTTTCTGTGAGCAAGTTGTTCTGTAAACTGAGGATTCAGAGCTGGTCCAGTCGCGTGAGCGTATTTGGGGAAGAAGCAGTGGTCGCCGAGAAAAATGATAGGTGGGAAGGCCTGGCCGAAAGTAAGAACTCGTAGAAGGGCGCGACAAGGAGCGGCTCACGGTGGCTGGCGAGGGGATCGGTGGATTGGATGTTTCGGAGCTTGGAGGCCACGAGCGGTAGCTCCCTCTTCGTCTCTCTCTGTGATTTGTTTTGTACTTGTTTTGTTTGGGAATGAGGTGTGTTGTAATGGTGATAGGAAGCACGGTAAGGGTTATGAAGTGAGTGAATTCTTCCTTGTTTTTCCAATTGTTGAAGAAGAGGAAGGTGTTTCTCTATCCGATAAAATAGAGGAGTTGAGAGTTGTGGCGTGTGGCCAATGATGCATGATGGGTGTTGGAAGTGAGGAACTTGGAGTAAAAAGGAAGTGTGGTTGGGATCGTTACGGGTGAGGAGTCAAAGGTTGGATTTACGGGTGTGTGAATGATGGTCAATGGGAGTTGTAGCAGGGGGGTGGAGATGATGGCAGGTATTGGAGATGATCCCTCCTCGTGTGCTCACCTCTCCCCTTTTTCTCTCTCTGGTCCAACCAAAATTCTGCTCCCCAAAATCTTGACAAAATCCCCTTCTAACTACCTGGTCCCCCCCCTCCAACACGCCCCTCTCGCATACCCCTTTCCCACGTTTTTTCTCTTTTTCTATTTCCCCTTTTTTTTAATTTTTATTTTATTTTTTAATTGTTTTCAGTTTTAATTTTATTTTTCAATTTTTTAATTATTTTGATTAATTAACTCTATTAAAACAAATTGAAGATAAGAAAAATAGAAATTGAATTAAAAACAAAAAATCTAAATACATAAAAATAGAATAAAACAAAAAGGTAAAATAATAAAAAGGAAAATAATAAATAACCAATAAAAATAGAATTTTTTACAACCCGGACAAAATTGAGTGTTGACAGCCCCTGATCAACTCCCATTCTGCCAACCTCCTTTTCTTCTTTGGTCTCCTTGGCAATGCTCTCTTTGTTGGAGGGAAGACATCATTACTTGGTGTAATCTGCCACATCTCTTTACCATTGATTGGATACACAATTGAAGAGTATATCTCTTGATATGTTGCCATCCTAAACCAATAAGGTATGAAGTCCTCTGCATCTAAATTGAGAAACTTCATAGCAGCCAACGCATGGCAACATGGAATGCCTGTGATAGCCCATGTCCTGCATGTACATTCATATTTGTCGATATCAACTACAAACTTGTCCCCAACTTGGGACGCATGACGAACTTCAAACAGCTTCTCTGCTGACCAGCTACAAAACCAAAAATTACAAATTACAAAATTTAGCATACTTAGGAATCCAAAACTTAGTTAACTGGGACTCCTTATTGAGTCTAGTCTTGATTTTAGGACAAATGACCCCAGACAATGATTGACCTTTTGTTCTGTTACTTGCCCATCTCTTCATCAAGTAAATCCGGATCTTCCTTTTCACACTCACCATCTTGTTGTTCACACTGACCACCACCTTCCTTTTCACACTCACCATTACCTTGCTCTTCCCACTAACCACCACCTTCCTTTTCACACTCATTATCACCTTGTTGTTCACACTGACCACCACCTTCCTTTTCACACTCACAATTACCTTGTTGTTCAAACTGACCATAACCTTCATTTTTAGACTCACCCTCATCAATACCTACTGCTTCACCAATATCAGGCATCACATTTTCAACTTCTACTTCAACATTTTCTAACAAGTGTATGATATCAGGTTCGGAGACTACATGAACAACAAATAGATGAACCTCACCATTTAGCCTAGCTAAGTTTATCATGTGCATGGCTCCTCTATCATCACACAAAAGCTCTATCATATTATCTAACACAGAACCACCCCCTACAGAATACCATAACTCCTTAAACTCATCATATCCAAGTCCTTTTACTACACTGACAACAAGGAAGTAGCTCCACATGTCTGGGTCAAAAGACAAAGTTGTACTTTCCCCCTCATACTTAAGTGGCCCATCATTCAAGAACTTCCCTCCATGGTGGAAAACAACTTCAAAATGATCCTCCATGTTCAACACAATAACAATATTTATCCTATAAAATAATAACAGGGCCAACGACAACTAAAATTCTTTCAAATTATATCAATATCTATCCTATAAAACCACAACAGAGAAAGTGTATGACTTATATACAGAAAACCTTTAACAGAACATGCTTCAATTATACACACCAACACCAACGACAACAAAACTCAAACATAATTAAAAGCACAAGAAACAAAGATGGGGGACCACATTACAACACAACTTTATCAGAACATGCTTCAACAACACACTCCGACAGAACTTCAAACATGGGGGACCACATTAAAAGTAACAACGATATACTAACCATGCAACATTCTCGAAAAACCACGATATATTAACCTCAACACATGTTTCACCTGCAACGAACTTCGCCAAAGTTTTCCACGCGAAAACCACCTATAGATGAAGATAATTTCATAAAACGAAACTTTTTCTAAGCCTGATTTCACACTAAAACCCAATGTTCCCCAATTGCGGACCAGAACAACCAACCCACGAACCCTATTTCCCCAATTTCGCACACACCCAATATCTCAACCTAATACCTTTTAATTTGATTTCCCCAATTTTATAATGTTTACCTTAATTTAAACCACGTGCTTCTGAAACTAAAAAATAATTTAACTCCACCTAGTAAACTATTTATGTGCCACGTGTTTTCAAATGCCACCTCACCTAGCCACCAGGCAACAATTTAGACGTGGTTCACAGAATTTAACGGCACGGACTTTATTGTTTCAATTTTTCAAAATTGGGACCAAATTGAGCTACTTCAAAATACAGGGACCTACTTGACGCAAAACTGCACAAATAGAGACCTCCGAATCAATTAAACCTTAATTTAAATATAATGTCGTAGATGATAAAGAGAATGTTGAGTAATGCTTAAAAACGTGTATGGTAGGGGAAATAACTTAATAATTACTTTACTAAATATGTAATATGATTAATTAATTTGTTTTGGTTATGGGGCTGTGTCACTAAGTACCTTCAAAGTTTGTCCTTCCTCGTCGTCCGGTCTTGCTCCTTGGGTCCCTGGTCGGTCGGTGTGTACCTGTTAAAGATACTCTGATGTCAAAGTCAGTAGTTGAACCGTCTGATTATCTAATACGACAATGACAGTAATAAATGCACAGTAAAATGTCTTCTTCTACCGGTTACCTTTGACTTACATTTATAGTTTTCTGGCATGAGCCCGGGATTAGTGATGTTTTAATCTCGGCCCAATCCTGCTCCAGTAAGCTTAATCGTGATTTACCTTAATCTCCCTAATCATTAATCATTTACGCTTATGAGATCGGCCATCCGGACCGGTCAAATTGTCTTGTTACTAGCCGTCCGGTCATGTCTTTCTTGTGGTCAATGGAAATCGTCCGGCCATATGGTCATAATTATTTCTATCTTTATGTCTTTTTTAATTTATTTATTTTTTATCAATTCAATAGATGTTACTAGTGTACTTTGATAAGTCAATGCAATTGTATTTTTTACATAGAAATTTCTTTATTATATCCCATATATCTTGGCTATATTATAAATTCATACCTTGCCATTACCTTATGGGTAAAAACTCTACAATAAGAAATACTTCGAAACATCTATGCTTAATTTACCTTTTTATGCACAAATAAGGTAAAACAACAAAGTATCAAATTTTCATAAACAAGAGATATAATATAACGCTAATAGGTGCAAAGAGAGACGTGAAAACCTTGGATTTGACATAAAGTAGCAAACAAAATCATGAACAAAGTAGCAAATCTAAACTTTGAATATCAAAAAGTCTCTACCCGTTGTCTTCACGAATCAAATATAAGAATATCTTCCGCCATTTATCTTTCCTCTTTTGGAACAATATTATCTAGGTGTGAACAATGGCAAATGTAGAAAGTGGTGTTTGAGTGGGATGAAGCTTTACCTCGGCCAACACAACACGTTATATATCATAAGCCACTAACCCAAGGTGCGATGTTCCATCATACACTAATATCTATTCTTTTGGCCAACATGATAACATTTCTACGAATAAATGTGATGGAAATTTTGTTTATATTTTGTTTGGTTCCTCATTTTTCGTCCAACCAGAAAAAGGTCTAAAAATGAAACAGAAAAGGAAGGAAATGAACCTCTGACGACATTTACAGAGATAGTGGAGAATATTGGATGACGCAATATCTGAACACGTAGAGAAGAGTTTGAGAACACCCACATATGAACATAATATATACAGAGCGTAATAATTTGTGTTGCCTTTGAATGAGGGCAGTGATGGACGGTGTGGAGAAGGGTAAGAAGAAGAGGGTGGTGGGCGTTAGGGTTAGGGGGGAGGAAGAGAGAGAGACGGCGCAGAAGCAGAAGCTTGATCAGGAGGGCCCCACCCAGGAGGAGGTCGACCACTTCTTCGCCATACTCCGCCGGATGAAGCTCGCTCTCGTTCACTTCCACCGCAAACCAAACGCCGCCAACCACTGGAGGGAGACACTCGAGGAAACTCACCTCACCTTCCGTCACCCTCCCGTCGAAAACAACGCCGCCGATCGTTTTGATCTCAACGCCGTCGCTCCTGAGGCCGCCGACACCTAGTTTTGTGTGTGGGACGAAGAAAACAATTTCTGCATTATTATTATTTTTTTCCTTCTCTGAATTAACTACCTGTAGCCGGGAAATAGGTTTTCCTCTTAAACTCAATTTCATCTATTTCTTTGACGTACTTAATTGCTTATTGGCTCTCTGACGCTACAATAATTGAAGTTTGGAGTATTAGAAACAGGTTTATCGTTCTCTTTGTATTATTTTCTGCATAACTTTCTTTCTCACCGTATTATTCGTGACTTTTTATCAAAACAGGAAGAGAACTTTCCAAAAAAAAAAAATCCATTATCGTAATTGTATTCAGGAGAATAAGTTCCGAAAGTGTTGGGGTGCAGAAAGAAATCTGGTGAGATGCAGGAAGTAATAGGCTGAAATTTATATGGGCTGAACATACAACTGAACTTTCTATGGGCTACCCAAGAATTATTAAGACTGTTCTACCGGCCCAGTGCCTACTGCCTTTTATCTCTAGTAGAGAAAAATGCATAGTGAAGCTAATCAGATAGAAACATTTTTTTTTTCAATTCAATGCTCAAATGCGCTTTTATTTATTTAAATTAAGGATGACACTGACTTCAAACCCATATTTTAAAAGGTTTATTATAGCTTTTCGTAATTGAATTTACATTAGTTTGTAAATATTAAATTTGAAAAAGTAAAATATTTTTTTTAAAATCGTTTTTAGTCTCTCAAATTTATTATTTATGGTTTAAATCAATTTTTTCTTAATTTGGAAGGCTAAAAACAGTCAATTGGTGCGATTTTTTTTTTCAAAATTTAGTGATTAAAAACATAATTAAACATGTATTTTATAGTAAGAACAAAATTGGACAAGCATCTTCATACAAAATTCTAAGAGATAAAATTTTAAAAATAAATTTAACTTACACACAAGTTGGGGAAAAAACTTAGAAATTATATAAAAAATTACAAATTCTTTTAGGATAAAAAAGTTTTTTTTTTCAAATTAGAGAGACTAAAAAGTGTTTTTTAATACGTTTTATTGATGTTTGGTAATTTTTAAGGAAGATATTGTTACTAAAAAATGCAATAAATCTCCACCACCATTATTCTATATACTATTTTCATGATAATTTTCCATAAGAAACGGGCAAACACATCTTTCTTTTATGTAATTTCACTCCAGACAAAATGTTATCAGCAAAATTAACGTTGTGTGTGGCTTATAAACAATGAAATAGTAGTATAATTGTGTGTTATTTGTGATGAAGATTTGCCACCACAGGCTATTTTTTATTTATCTATTAACTTTATTAGAGATTTTAAATAATAAATAACATCTATATCTATCTCAATATACGTTTGGTTTTTTAAATTATTAAATCAACTCACTAATTTATCAATTTTGGTTATCTTTTATTTTTGAAGGACCACCTCTGTCATATTTTTTTCCACTTGTAAAATTCTCTATAATCTTGGGGTTCCTTTGTTTTACTGTCATAATCAAATTTTTTATATCTATAAGAAAACAGTTAGATCATTTTTGCATGAATTAACAAAAATTGAAATTGATAATCAAGATAACTGTTTAAATATACTTTTAATTATGTCTATAATTCAAAAAATATATTTTAAAATGAGCTTTATTTACCAATATAATAAACGTTTTTGTTATTACATTTATTTCAAGCTGAGTGACACGCTGATCACATGTATGACAGATTAGACAGGCTGAAATGAGATGTTGCATAAATCATGAGGTATATGTTTTTTTCCTTGACCCATGGTTTTAAACAATAAAATATATAAGAGTAGTTTTTAAAATATAATAAGCAAAGGTTTCTAAAAATACTTGTATATTACTCAACATAATAAGAAAAAGAAGAAGAAAATTGTAAATTTTGACAAATATATGAGGTAGAGCTAGCCCTGACTCAGTCATTGATGAGATATGACAGATTAGAAATTCAGATATGATGAATTAAAATTTCTGAAATCTCAAAATTGAATTCTTTGTTGAAAGATTTTATTTATAATTTTTTTTCATTTCTATTGTGGATAAATTCTTTGTTTTTGTTTGTGGTGAAGATACAATTAAACTTATCTTTGTATATTTAATGGAAAATTAATATCTTTATAAATTCTACGGGATATTATGAAATTTTCATCTAAGGATAGAAAAAAAATGAAATTATCAACATACTTATTTAGTAAAAAATTTTAAACTTATTTAATGAATATATGGAATAATCTATCTAATATTTTGTTGCTATATTTATTTAACAAATTGTATAAAGAGACTCTTTTATTTTATATTATTAGACTGATCAAACTATTTTTATTATATTTATTTAATTAGTATAGGTAGAAATTTGTTTAATAGGTCTGTTATGAAACTTATATATATTTTTTATTATATTTGTCTTACTCGTCTAATTAATATATATTTATAGACTGAAATAATGATAATATAAATATATTACAAATATGTTGGTGATATATTTTAAAACAATTTATTTATTAATATTTACTTTTTTTGTCTTTATATTTTCAAACTGAAAATAAAAATAAATAAATTTAAATAATATAAAATAAAATACTTTTTACTACTAAATCTATCTGAATACTTTTCTTTAAGAAATAACTTTTTTTTATCGAAACATAATTTAATCTATTATAATAAATCGTCATAAAAAAATCTTCTTTTCACTAGTGTTTGAATCAGACACGTAAGGCTTGTTATCATACCTAAATCCAATTATAATATTCAATACAAAATACATATCAAAAAAATCTTGAACACTTCATTTTCTTCTAAACTGAAACATAAGCTTAAAAAACTGGGGTTTGCTGGGTCTAATGTCATAGGGTAAACTATTAAAGTTTGTGACAGTGGGAGGCATCGTTTTCAGTTTCACATACTTTTACTAACGGCCAGAAACGCTGAGCCACTTCTGCACGCCAATACAGTCAATAATTGATTAATTCCTGAATCTGAAGGTTATATAATTATATTATCGTTGACGGCGTCGTCTTCTTCTGTTTCAATTTACTACATTACTTCAAAATTATTAATGCATTAAAAACTCATCTTCTTCAAAACAATGGTGGAAATATGTCAAAAAAATACACTCTCTTCTGCGGTTAGGTAAGAGGGATAATGACAGAGGCCTTAGAGGCACTAAAAACATATATAAAAATTTAAGCAGTATGTTATTTTATAAATAGATTAAAAATGTCATATAAAACACTAAATTGTTGCTGTTGGAACCTTCGTAATTCATTGATCTTATATCATTAGTTTTGGAACCTTCGTAATTCATTGATCTTATATCATTAGTTTGGCAATTTCAAAAATTCATGTTAATTTTTTTTATTGTTGTGTAAGATCGAACGTAAAACATCTTTTTCATACTTTTTTCGGATTATTTTAGGTTATCTAGAACATTCTTAGTTAATTTTTTTTCACTTTTTCAATGTCTGAATTCCAAAACATACGAGTGGATTAAAAGATACTTTGATGTTCAAATCTATAATCTAATCAATCGAAGATCATACTAAAATCTTAAATTCACAATCAATACAATTACCTGTTTTTTACCTTTGATTTATATTTATAAATTTCAAATTAAACACTATTAACAAAGTTATAATCATGGTTCAAAACTTAATATGTGTGGCTTACTAATAAATTTGATTAAAAGTTGTATTTGAGGTGCGATTAGTTAGTTTAGGTAACATATCAACGTAATTAAAAAATAGGTAAACTTAAAGAGTAAGTTGATAGCTAAAATACGAAAAGATGCAATAAAATATAATGACGATATAAAAAGAAAAACTTACAAGTTAAAGTATTGCATGAGAGACATTATCGTCTCCTATATAAATTTATTTGATGACGAGTTATTGATGTTGATACTGTCTAATATTTCTCCTCAAATAGGCTTAAAGTTGATAACATAATGAATAGGTCTTAGTCGTTCTAACATAATGAACCACCCAGAACATTTGTATAGTAGGTTTTAGTATTAAATAAATGTTTAAACTTATGACATTTATTTCGAAAAAGTCATCAAATCTTATAAGATTTGTATGGTTTAGTAAACAATGAATGTTATAAGAAGATAATTTGTTCAACTTTTTTACATTATTTCATATTATATTACATGTTTCCTATACGAACTAGCTCACACATAGATTACTTCTGGTGGTTACGTGATTGTATTGATCTCTGTTAATAAATGAGAGTGCATTGTTCTACCATTCTTTATATTATTCATAGTATATACATGAGACAAACCGAAGTTAGGTCGAGGTTGGATGCATTCAT
Organism: Vigna umbellata; assembly: GCF_029865625.1. Lineage (NCBI taxonomy): Eukaryota > Viridiplantae > Streptophyta > Magnoliopsida > Fabales > Fabaceae > Vigna > Vigna umbellata. Next base: position 16,792,733 of record NC_142173.1, on the reverse strand, counting down.
TATCTTATAATGTTTTAAGTTTTAATAATTTTTATTCTCAAAACTAAAGAAAAAAAAAGAGATGAGAGGAACGAGGGAGGTGAGTAAAGATTTGAGGAGTTTCCTTTTTTTTAGTTTTAAGAATGAAAATTATTAAAATATCCTTAACCTTAAAACTTATAATCTATGATATATACAGTATTTTTGTTTACTAAAACCCGATACACATTACTAAAATGTACTGAAAAACGTTAACAAACCCATATATATATATATATATATATATATATATATATATATATATATATATATATATATATATATATATATATATATATATATATATATATATTTCAAATATTTTAAACAAGTAATCAAATAGCAGTAAAATAATAATCGATAAGAAAATAAATCTTACAAATAATAAATCTTACAAATAATAAATCTTTTGATAATAGATAACACAATAATAAGTTAAAAAAAAACAATAAATCTCAATAATATAAATTCTAACTCATTATTCTTAACAATAAATTGTGAGATTGACTCAATCTTATAAAAATAAATTTATAAAATAAAATTTATATCTATTTATATATATATATATATATATATATATATATATATATATATATATATATATTAAAATAACCTATCATTGAGTATAACGTGAAACTTCTAACATATTTATTATTTATAAACCATCATTCGAACTTTGATTAAAATTGGATATGTTTATTGAGTATGTCTTAATTATTATTTACTTGAAATTTGAATATGTGAAAGATTAGAAGGTTTTTACTAATAATTAAAATAATGGAAACAGAGATAGTTCTATATAGAAGTAGAAAATGGTGGAGAAAAAATTATGAAAAGTGAAAAAAAAAAATGGTTGGAGGGAAAAGAAGAAGAAAAGTTGTAGAAATTTAAAGGAAATAATATACGATATTGACTAGGGCTATAAATCCCTTTGAATGCATTTGCTTCACAATTTGAAGATATTAATTTTGGTACCTTCTGATTGCATAAATATCTTAGTTATAAAAAACATTAAAAAGTCATTTATTGCATTGGCAGTGTCACATGCCCCAACCCAACTAATAGTCCTTTGTAAAGTCACCAAACATTATTTTTCTCACTGTTTTCGCTTGTCTTTGTTTTCACGTCAATAGTGCCAAAACCAGGTCCATATACTTCTAGATGCACACACAATATCGTTTCTATAGTTCTTTTTAAGATTGTTTTTAGCAGAAAAAACTAAAAACAAAAACTTTCTTTTTATTTAAGCTAAAATTAATGTAAATATAAATAATTTTGGTTGAACATTTGTCTATCCATGAGTTGTTTTTGTGATACGTGACGCAAGGTTCAGTTGCTACATTTTAATTTAAAAGAGCATCATTCTGACTATAAATTATAATTTTTTATTTATATGATATGTTACGTATAAATAAAGTATATTAAGTTATTATAATTGAAGAATTTGATTTCTAACTTAACAAATATTGAATAAAAGATAATTAGAAGGTATAATAATGGTCCCACAGTGTATATTAAGTGAACTGAGCTAAATTCTGACACTTGGAATGACGTTTTACCTGTTATATTTTTGGTGTAGTGATAATAAGTTCCAACCAAGTATGTATTTTTTTTCTATAAAAAAATATCAGAGGACATAATTTCCAAATTTCTTATGAAGCTTAATTCTACATTTAAATGTTTAACTTTAACTTTTTCCTATTATTGGACGTCCATTTATATCATATCTCATATTATTTAACAATTTTCAAACATCAAATGCGAACGAGCAAAAGAAAACTATCCATTGTTCTACGAAGTGTAAAAGTAATCGATGTATATCTCATGAATACCTTAAATACGTAATTAATAAATTAAAATCAAAATGTAATTATGAGTTTAAATTTTTTTTCACGGTTATATAAAAAAAATAAAAATCTTACCATTAGCACTATTCGTGTAAACTTAAATCTCGAACAAAAAACAACAAAAGTAATGACTAGGAAAAAGTTGGCATGGCTCTCTAAACCACGAATGTGGAACCAAAGCATGAAACTTACTTTTAAATATTCTAAGGACAAGATAAAAGGGGAAAAGATGAAGGATTAATTGTTAACCACTTAAATGGAATAAGTTTAATTTCAGGGTATAATTAATCCTATATATATATATATATATATATATATATATATATATATATATATATATATATATATATATATATATATATATATATATATATATATATATATATATATATACATACATATATATACATATATATATTTTAAGTATGGATGCTTTGGTATTTCCTTTTCTATGTACTATCAAAAAACTATTCACCCACCTTAGTCCAATTATAATATGTCCAAATGTCAAAACTTTAATATATTCAAATATTCCACTTTCACATTCAATCTTGAAAACCACCTTCATTAATAATTGTACCTTTCGGCTATCTACAAGGATGTGACCATATAGTTTAGGTCTTTCTTGAAAAAAATATAGAATATCTAGTTATAAATTAGACTTTAGAAAGCGTAATACATCTTTTATAGTTTTGGTTGTTAATTTATTTAATCAATATTTCAATTTATAAGAAGATATTAAACACACATAGTCTAATCAGAATTTCACTTCTTTCAAATTTCTAAAGCGATTTGCAATAGTTCTTTTTAGATTATCATGTATATCATAAAGAAAAGTAAAAATAAAAGTAGAGAAAAAGGAATCTTCAAAAAGAGTGATAAACAAAATATAAGAATGAAAGAATATTGTGGAGCTAAATTCTTGTTCATATACTTGAACTCGTCCCAAAAAACTGTCTATAAATCATGTTTAATAATCAATTCATGGAATTCTAAAAAATACACTTATTTATAGCTCTTAAATTAAAATATGCCCTAGAATAGTCTTAAAAATATATTATATTAAAATATTTTATGAATTGGCAAGTTATCCCTAGCTAATTCAATTTTCCCAATATAAATATATACTCCCAATTAAGTGATATTTTATTAGACAAACAATCAACACTGAATGTTTATAATCATCATTCAGTTTGAAAATATTAGAATAAGATGACTTTCACACCATAATATCAGAATATATTTTATGCTAGAAATCGTATTCGATAAACTATCTCAAAATATAATTATTACACATTAACTTGAAAATATTACACATTAACTTGAAAATAATATTTGGACTCTTACTGTATTTTATCTCAATTGAATACTGATGAATCATAATTAAGACATTACAGGGTAAACATGTGATAAAAAGTTAAATGTGATTGGATATCTGGTTTTATACAATTTGGAAACGTGGAAGCATGTTGCTAGGTCTTATTCATCTTTAATCTTTGGAATATTAATGTGTCAATTGCGAGATGTATTACTTTCAAGTTTTTCATGTCTTGGGTTTAGAGTTTTCACATGTTCGAGATAACTTATTCGACTAGCACATTTCCAAAAAAGAAAGTTATTTAAGATATTTATAACATGTTAGGGTAGCCACATCAAATTTATTTACCAAAAAATCTTTGTAGATAATGATTGATGTGATCATATTCTAGTATATGTGAAAAGTTAATAAATAATATTTAAGGTCCCACTAATTTATTCTGAAATTATATAATGTTGAATAGGCCAATAATATCATAAAAGTATAACTATTTTTAACTCTTAAATTCAAGTATGATGGAAACATACAATGAATATATTATAATAAAAACAAAATAAACTACAAAATATATATATATATATATATATATATATATATATATATATATATATATATATATGAGGTTTGTTAACACGCGTACATTTGTTTTTCAGTTGGTATACGACGTGTTTCAGGTTTTAGTAAACAAAAATATTCTTATATATTATGGATTATAAGTTTTAAGGTTAAGAGTATTTTAATAATTTTCATTATCAAAACTAAAAAAACCCAAACCCTTGTTCACCTGCTTCATTCTTCTTAACATTTTTTCTCACTCCAACATTTTATCTGTCATGCTACAGTAGTCCCAACTGAAAAAAAAAATAAAAACACTGGCGGTTAAATAATTTTACAAAAAAATGATAATATATATATAACGTAAAAAATGTGTTAGAAGTACTATAAATAATAAGTAAAATTAACGTAACAAAAAAATATATTTTTTAAATGATAATAATAATATTATGATGTATTATTTAGTTAAATTAATTTATGATTTTTTTTAATAATTAGTTAAGATTTATTATATTAATCCATTCCTAAATTTTTACAAATTATTTTTATATTTTTAATATATCTTTTCTAATCTAAACAGTTTATCATCAGTTATTTTTTTTTTCTCAAATTTATTCATTTTTGTTCTTCTTTAAATTTATCAAACACAAACTAAGAAAAAGAAGAAGGAGAAGAAAAAAAAAACTATTGGAAAAGAGAGAAAGAAAAGGAGAAAAAAACTATGGAAGGTGATGAAAAATGAAGAATAGAAAAAAAAAATATGGAGGATTAAAAGAAGAAAAAATAATAACTGAGATCCTAACATGCAAAACTTACAAACTTTTAACACTGACAAAAGTCACTAACTCTGATTAAAAATACAATTGATCAATAAAAAAATATATAAGAACACAAATCAATAATACACTTAAATATTTACGATGAATTAATTAAACCTAAGAATAAAATTTTCTTGCACTTAAAATAATTATAAAAAATGCTAATAAATTCATCAAACTTCAAAACCTATAATAAAAAAAAGTTTACACCCTAATATATTTTAAATAAATTTAGTTTTATTGCATGATTTATTTCACTCTAAGGTTTCTTTATATGTTTCGATATACAAAAATTACAAAAAGAACTATTTTCCCAACTTTTAAAGTTATAAAGAGAAATATTTTATTTTTGTACAGACATTACCGACTTTCAGAATAATGTTGGTACTTTAACGTATTATATGGTTCACATGCATGATATCGTATATATATGGAAATATCTCTCACTAACCCTCATACACACTTTATATATAATTTTATTTCATTAGCAATAAAAGATGTTAATGGAAATAAAAATTCAAACAACTTACAGTTCTTCTTTCTGTACTTTAAAAAAATTACTTATTTTACATACTTTTAACTATTATATATATTTTCTCACTGTTTAATCAACTTAAAAATATCTTAATTTTTGAAATATTCTATTAATTAAACAATAAATGTTCAATTTAATTCTTTATAGATGTAAAAATCTTTTATAGTTATAGTTGTAACAAAACTCACTTTAATAATGATTAAAAATAACATAATATTTATTCATTTGTAAACAAACTCAACATAAAACATGGATTCTGTCGGTAGAAAACATGATGCATCTGAGTCCATTTGAAGCCTTCTAATTCAAAAATAAATTAAAATGATAATAAATTTTTCATATTTTATTAGTCGTCCCCGTGTTTCTTATTTATCCAAAAAAAACTACTTTTAATTAACTATTTTTATGTTGATTATGAATAACAATTTTTAAGCTATCCTTCAACTGTATAGTCACATACCTTTACCGTCCTTAGATCCATTTCATTCCGGTGTATGTTCGATTCGTCCATGTGTCCCTTTCATTGGAAGCTTACCAAGAGCCGTTCCTTGTCAATGCCCCTTGCACCATGCCTCTTGCACCGGCGATCACTCCCTGCCCTCGTCAGTGCCGGATGTAAAACGAAAATTTACTTTACTTTTTCATCAAATATTTTTTCTTTTTTTAGCATATATATTGTGCAAAATAATATTTGGAGACCAACTGACGTACCCAACAAAACAAACCTATAAATTCACGGACCAAAAAAATTTAAATTTAATATAATTATTATTCCAATAATATACTCAGTAAAAGAATAAACGAAAACCTAAGAAAGAAAAAAAAAGATAAAAAGAACAAAATTAATTTATAACATTAATAAAGAGATTATACCAATATTTTCTTTAGGAAAACTAAAATAACTATATATACTAAAAATAGTTATCATAAAAAAACTATCTATAATAAATTATAAAATTGATTTATATTTATTTTTATAATTAATTTTGATGATCTTGTTATACTTAATTATATTTTAAAGTTTAATAACTATTATTTTTTTTAATTTTATTATAAAAGAAAGGTAATAGATTTACTTAATATGTATATTTCCACCGGTTAAGATGAATAATGAAAATAAAAAAAAATGAATAAAATTTCTGTCATTAATTTAATTAATTTTATACGATAAAAAATATATTAGTAAGTGGAGTTTTAATATTTTCTTATTAAAGTGTCAAGTTTATAAATAGAAAAATTAAGTATTTAAGTTTCGTGAAGATCATTATTTTTTTCTATTTCTTTCTAAATTTGTGATTACCTTGACATATAGCAAAACAATCATAATTAATTAAATTTTATCTCAAATAAGTTAATTATTATAATTTCTTTTTAGTCAATTTTTAAAAGTTTTGAATGCATGCACAGGTTGTTTCATGTGATTTAAAATAAATCTATGTTTTTATATCATTTTTAAAACGTTTTCGAATCATTATCAGTTTTTTTTATACATGTGTATAATATACTATGAGAGTTAATATATATATATTCATTATACGTATGTTTTTAGATTATACATAGAAGGAGATGTTCCACTCAATCCCTTCCATTAGTATTTCAGCCTAGAAAAAACACGAAATTTGTAATTCTTCTAAATTTTCACTTTATATTTTACAATTATAATTAATTCAGTTTTGTGTATAATTTATATAAGATTTATTTTAATATAAAGCTTGGTATTGACAAAATAAAATGCAGTAAATAGCTTCAAGAAAATTGTAAAATAAGTTTGCTGAATTTTTTAATATTTTTCTGAATTTGTGGAGATCCCACAAAGCTATAAATAAACCCATATAAAAAGTAAAATATAAGGAACAGTAATTTCCAAGTCTAAAATGGAAAGATTGTGAGTGAAGGGGTTGGAAGAAATATAAAAGGGTAAGAGAGGACAGATACGTAATTTCACATGATAGGAAAGAAAGAGGATGATGTGATGATGGATGGTTTTGCTTTACCCAACAATGTCAATTATAGCAGCCGCATGTGAGGGGTCATGATCGGATACGTCATCGCACGTGTCATATTCACACGAACCAACAACCGGTTATTTAAAATTGGTGGTGTGGTGTGGTAACGTTATCTTTCCCTCTCTTTTTCTGGCTTTGGTAGTAGTACTCGTACTTTTCATGCAACTAGTTACTGCTATGGGCACAAGTGGTCCCACCAACTTGGACGATTCCAAACGTCCAACCAATTCGTTAATTACATAAACAACAACAAAAATATCTGTGCCAATCAATTACGCAACTTAATTTCATAATTATCATTAAGTTTTAGATAAAGAAAAGAAAAATTCATCGTATAAATCAAGTTTTATTTCTTAAAATAGAACGATATGTTATTATAAGTTTACATCCTTTTCTTAGTTACTTTACAACTTGTTTGGTTTCAGATATGAGAAGTGAATCATTAATTTGGAACTAGAGAGACAAAACAAAGCAAAAGTTACATAATTTATTTTATATATATATATATATATATATATATATATATATATATATATATATATATATATATATAAGAGTATTTTTGTTTCGTTAATATAAATATTTATAAAGAAATTATAATTGTATATTTTTAAATTAAAGAATACAAAATTTTTCATAAGAATTAAAATATTTATTAAATTTGTAAACGTTAATAAAACCTAGTTAATAAAATAAAAAATATTTTTAAAAGTATAACAGAAAATAAATATTAAAATTAAAAAATGTCTCTTTACTTCAACTTAAAATTTTTAAATTATAATGAATACTCTTTTTTATATACTAATAAAAATGATAACATATCACTTAATTAAAATTACACCAAAAATAAATATTAAATTAATAATAATTTAAATTTAACATATATTTTTTATTTCTTAAATTTCAATATGATAATTATTTTATATTATTTTATTATAGTAAATAAAATTTATTTATACAAATATAATAATAAAATTACGCTATGATAATGATAATGAGTTAGAAACTAAAAATAATTATATAAAAAATAGAAAAAACAATATGTTGCATGATGAAAATAAATAAGAAAAAAGAATATTAGAAGTGTGTTTTAAAACAATTAAATAAATCATTAATAAATCCCAAAAATAAAATAAATGTATGATAACATAAAATATGTTGTACATGTAGGATAAAGTATTGCGAAATATATTTTCTATTTTTGTGGATGAACGTTATTATTTTAACATTGTGATATTACCCAAAGTTTTGTGTTTCATTGTTGTCAACGTTCTTTTTTTTTGCAACCTTCATATTATTAAAAAAATTCTTTTCTCAGAAGATATTTTGCTAGATATTTTGGATCTTTTGGATCATGGACCTGCTTCACTAACTCTATAAATAGAGTACTTACTTCACTCAAAAAGAACATCATCAGAAGTTATTTATCTCTCATCCTTTTTTCTCTGTTTTCATTCTTTCTCTTTTCTTCTTTTCCTAAAAAGATTATAAGTTTATTTTTATTCTCTTTTTAAGAGATTCTTGTTAGTTTTAAGATTATCAGAAATTCTTTTTGTATCCTAGGGTGCTAAGGACAATGTTTGTGATCTTTGTTTTCTATTGTCAGCTTATATACGACAAAATATACCTTAGGTATTTAAAAAAATTTCAAATATTAACATAATTGAATGGTTAAGAGATAACAAAAGTCATTTTAGCAAAATAATTGAGTTTTCAAATGAAACAAAAATTAATAATCGAATAATAAAAAAAGTAATTTTTTTATATTATCTAATAAATAAAAAATTTATGTTATTAAAAACTTAAATTAAGAATTAAATATTCTTATATTTATTTATATATATATATATATAATAAAAATATTAAAAAATAAAATTTAATATTATAGTTCTGTTCACCCCCTGAAACTATCATGTTATCTGGGAAATAAAAACACAAGAAAATAAAAAACATACCAACTTAATGGAAAGAGGGAGGGAAAATATGAAAACATAAAAAAAAGGTTGTTTCCATAATTGGCTACTTAGCTTAATAGAGAGCAATTGTACGTTCCCTCAATTTTGAGAAAGAAAGTAAGAAAAGTTGACCAAGATATTTAAATGAATAAATTATTATTTTTTATTTGATCTAGATATTTTTTTAGGATAACCATAATTTGACAATATTTTTTAATAATATTTTAACATCTTTTATGTATCGTTTTATAATTGGTCCAAAATTTGTTCACAGTCAATAATAATAATCATAAACACTAATATAACCCATCATTATACATAAATAGTATTAAAATATTATCAAAAAGTATTGTCAAAATATCATTATCTTATTTTATATTACATAAAAAAGATAACAATATAAAATCTTTATTACGTTAATTCACAATAACAATCTCGCAATTTATTTCACAAATAAAAATTGACAATCAACATTTTTTAACTAATAAAATAAATAATCAAGAGATGACAACAAAAAATAGGAATCACATAAAAAATCATGTAATTATCACATTACACATGAAAACAATAGGAACATAATGACGGATGATAAAACTAATAATATAAATAAAAATGATTATGAGCATTAGAAATTAAAAAAAATATAAAGAAAAAAAATGATTTTTACAGAAATTTGAAAGACTTAAAACACAGCTTAATTTAATTATATAAGAGAAGTGGGAGATGTTTGGCTTGGATTTGAGAAGACAAAAGAAGTATGATTTTATATTGAAGAGTAGAAAAGTGAGGAGCAGCGAAAGAGATCCTGGGGCAGTGAGTAGAGGATGATTTTATTAAAATTGAATGGCCCAAAGCGATAGTATCAGAGGGACAGGAGAATTGGACAAATGGACAATTACAGAACAACCAAAAAGTGGCCTCGTAAACAGCTATTTTGGATTCACTTCTCTCTCACCTTAACCAAAAGCTGTTTTGTTTGGTGAACGCAGTACACTGCACACTATACAATGCAATTCTCTTTAATCATTCCAAAATCTAGAAAAAGAAAACCAAATCAATTAATGATTTAAAACATTTTACTACACGGTTTTATAATAACGATAATTTCACACATTTTTTTTATAACATTGTAAGTTTGTGATTAATTCAAATCGATATGTAAACAATATTAATATATTTTTATACTCAGAGCACCGATGCAAATTTCATAAATATCCCCAAACTAATAGTTATGTGAGAGCCACACGAAGTATTTTATACTGATACATTTGCTTTTAGAAAGAAACACGGTTTATTTAATTTAATTATGTCACAACTACCAAAGCATAAATAGAAAAAAGTGTAAGAATAATGTATCAAAAGGTTTTTATTTCTTGAGTTTTCAATCATATGTACGAGAAAAGGTTAAATCATATATAAAATAAAAAGTTAAATATAATATTATTTTACATATTTTTATCTTGATTCAAGATATATTTTAATATTTAAATTTTAATATAAAATAAAAAGTTAAATATAAAAAGTTAAATCATAAATTTTGACATAAAATTAATATTTATCTTGATTCAAGATATATTTTAATATTTAAATTTTAAAAAATATATAAACTTTTAACTAAATCATATTTATTTCTTTATATGTCAAACACATTTTATATGATATTAAAGTAAAAATATGTTAAACATATAATAACTCATGAAATATATATATATATATATATATATATATATATATATATATATATATATATATATATATATATATATAAATTTTTGTATAAAAAGTAATTGTAGTTGTTTAAAGACAATAAAAAGATAACAATATATGAAAATTTGTATAACAGGTAGAAAATACTTTCAAATTCTTTGACCTACATTCACACTCTTAAGAGTCTGAATTTAACTACAATTGACAACATTCTATTACACTTCCTAAATCCAAGGAGTCAAATTCCAAAACTTAAAAAACATTCTACAATTCTGACATAACCACAACCTTTTTTAAACATCCAAATCAACAAGTAATTGGCCATTTAAAAAGAAAAACAAAGTTTTAGTTGATTTTATATTTATATTCAATCAAAATTATATTTAATATCCAACATAGAGATAATATCTCCTAGTGAACTTTTTTTTTTCTATAACATAACAACCACAACAAAAACATCATAGTCATAATAAAAAGGCATAAATATGACAACTTAGACTGTTATAACTATAACAACAAAAATATAAATAAATATCATCATACACTGAGGAGAATGTATCATATGGAAAAAATATTCACTCTCGAAAAAAGATTGCTAAAATGATATTTCGAAAACTGATGCTATAAATTGGAAAAAACGAACAAAAATTACACTTCGTCCTTCCAATGAGTGAAAATATTATAAGAGAATGTCATTTCAGCTATGTTTGAATAATTACTAACATTTTATTATAATAATAATAATATTTTCATTTAAACCTCAACCGCAATTTATTTAAACTTAATTTTTACCAATCGCATTTTATTTCAATATAATTTTCATTTTGATTTTTTTTATTTTAAATAATAACTCACATTTTATTTTAACATAATACACATTTATTATATTTTATTTTAACTTATTTTTATAAGCAAGGATAAAACAATGGTTCTCAAATTTTAATAATTAAAACATTTAATCAATCTATCAAAATCATTGTATCATTCACAAATTTTCATATTTTTTTCTCCCAAATTCTTTCATTTTTTACTATCTATCCTTATTTTAAATAACCTTGTTTTCATCTATTTTTTCTCTCAAATTCATTGAAATCATTTGTTTTTGAAAACAAACACACCATTAATTCAAACAACATAATTTTTATCTCTTTTTCCCCTCAAATCCACTTATTTTCATTTTCTCAATTCCCGTGTGTTTGTGAGTAGTTGATAGAAGATGATAAAAAATGTTTGGGATTGATGTTATGTGCATACATTTTGTGTCTTTATTTTTTTTTTTCTTGATAGCAATATTTAATAATTATCATGGAAGAACCATTTGAAGAACTTGAAATACACATTTTAATGTTTTGTCCCTTGCAATTTTATGGAAGGTTGTTCTATCTATGATGCAGTTATTTTCATATGGAGATTCCAACATTTTTGTCAAAAAATTAAATCAATTTATTTTAACAAATGATCGTTTATAAAAGACATTATATATAAGGTTTAATTTTGAGAATTATTTGAATTAATCGAAATACTGATAAAATAAGTTTATTTAAATATATGAACATATAAAAGCACAATATGATACATAAAATATAGACTTAAAATAGGTCAGACTCTCCATTATTTTCTACTATAAAAGGTTAATTTATGGAGAAATTTCATCACATTTTTGTTTAGTATGCTAGATTGTGTTACAAAGTCCGTCTCACATATAATAATTTATTATGCTGCCTTTCCTTCACAACTACAATTCGTGCACAATTACAACATTACCCACTTGATTTTAGCTATCGCATATCGTATAAGAAAACTTATGATCTCATCCAATAATCCTGAAAAACTAAATATAACCACGTAAATGAATATATTTAAACAGAGTAATATTTCTTTGTTATAATTTTATTATATTATTTTTTTCAATTATGTTAAAAATCAAATTTTTTCTATCTATACATACATATATACATACACACACACACATATATATATATATATATTGTGACATCCCCAAAATATACGACATGTATATATAATAAAGACGTCATTCAGTTATAATATTGGAAAGCAGTTAGAGACATAAGGCAGACTATATGAGTTACAGTCATCCAAAATAAAATTAGAGTTGGTCTCTTAAACACAGAGGACCACTGAAAATTTTCTCCAGAGTAGTTCTACAAATCAAAAGCCTAAGCATACTAAGCTGCAACATCACCGTCTTCCAGTGCTTGCTCCACACATACCTCTTCTTCATCTGCTCACATCCAATTGGATGATCATTGCAAAAGAAAACACATACAACATGCACAAACACAAGCAAGCAAGGGTGAGCTAGATATAAAAAAAAAACATGTTATACAGATAGCACAGTTAATTCATGTTATCATACATAGATTCATATAAAAGAACAATTAAGCCATACTCATTAAACCATAGTTCACACACTCACACGACATGTAAAAGTTCATCAATCATGGTAAATTGGCATTACAAAACTTGTTACTTTATACCCCGACCTGTTACTTTATAGACCGACTCGTCCGGACTAGAATGATTACCGAGCTATGGCGGGTCATGCACTCGTTGTGGCTTTATGAAACTTGGGCACTACCGCCCTGGCACTACCGCCTTGTGAAACTTGGGCACTACCGCCCGGTGGAACTTTGGGCACTACCGCCCGACCACAGTCACGAGGTTAATCCGTTATCACTCACCTTGGATCATATGGAAGCATCCAAGACTAGGACCTCCTGCTACTCCTCACCACATGTTCAATCCTCTCTACATGAGAAGAAAGACCATTGGAGTTTCAGGATGACCCCCAAAACTGAGCTACCATGTAATCATTCTATACAACCCCAAAACACCACCATGTATCCTCTCCTTGAGGATCATGGAATTACGTTCATCCATCATACTTTTCAGAAACCACATACTTTCACTTTTACATTGCTTACAAACATAGATATAATACTAATTATACTTCAAAAGACCACAAACAACTTAACAAGTCATAAAAAATCACACGAAACCATTCCCTGTACATTAATAGGCAATAACAGTCCAAGAAGAACCACTAAACAACACAGAACCCCTTAAACTCATACTTAGACAAAGAAAACAACTTTGAAACCATCACCAACAGTTCCGGAAAGGTCCAAAACCCCTAAACGAACTAAAGAACATCCGAAACGGACATCCGGAACTCCCAAAACATCAAAAACACCGAAAACACTCAATCTGTCATACATAATTCGCACAGCGCACCCCCCTTGGTGCGCTGAGCGAATTTCCCTGACGGGAAAGTGTTTTTCAGCTAAAATTCGCATAGCGCACCACCCTTGATGCGCTGGGCGAATTTTCCTGACAAAGGGACATCTAAAATTCGCATAGCGCACCCTATTTCGCATGGCGAATTAATTCGCAGCATACATCACACCTCAAACCTCTCGCTATGCACCCCACTCGCTCTTCGAATTAAATGGGCAGTGATCCCAGACAACCACCAGTCGCATAGCGACAGGATTCATCATGGCGAGTCCATAAACAGTGAGCATCAACCTCTAATAATTCGCACAGCGCACCAACTCGCACAGCGAATTACCAAGACAGTGAGCACCCCTCTACAGGGTCTCGCTATGCGAGACAACTCGCATAGCGACACTGCATAATCTGCAGAACGTGAATTCTGCAGAATCACACACTCACACTAATCCTTACCACTTCCAGTTATTTCCCCAACTTCTAACCCTCCTAATTCTTGTATCACGCCTAATTAAACTTGTCTAGATGATTATAAACGTTCTTAGCATGATTCTAAAGTGATTACTACCAAGTTTTTCAACTTAAATTTCCAAGTTCATCAACCCAAGGACCCAATTTTGATTCTACCATTTTAAACACGACTAAGACAGGATTTCCACCTCAACCACATCTCCCTAACCCAATTGGTCATCGGAGAAGAATCAGATGTCTGAACGCATCAGTCTCACCTTCGACGCCAGCACATATGACTAGTCACAACTGACTGGACCAGGCCAGGGCTGCTCTATGATCAGGGATGTGCCAACTCAGGTTTTTAAGATTCTTCTATCCTACCAACACAGTGCTCTCAACCTGTCCCAATTTACCACTCTACACTATCTCAGTACTTCAATCACACTCCCAATCATAGTAACTAAAATTCCTACCTCAGTTTACTTAGTCCCTCCCAAAATGACCATCATAACAGTATTAACGCTCTCCATCATATTTAATCACTACCACATGGTTAACCCCAAATTCAGTCACAACCTCAATTCATGGTTCACACAACATTCACATACAAGGCAGTGTCATATAACATAATTTACAGTTTCACATAAGAACATGTCAGTACATATTATTCTACACATTCAATCTTAAAACTCAACTTTAACAGCACAACAGTTCAGATTTCAACACACATACACCTCATACAATAAAATCAGAAGAAAACGTCTAGCTCCCCTTACCTCAGAGTCGAACTACCAAGCTCATAGGAACACTCCTTTACGGTGTTTCACCAAATGAGAACTCAACCAAACCCTACAAACCACCAAGGTGGTGACAGTAACAGCTCTTAGAGCTTGATTTAACAAACAAAAATTATAACAAAACCCCCTAGTAACATACAACCAGTAGCATTTCATGTTCTAGGTTTTAGAATGGAGACAGAGAAGGGAAAAGTTGACTCACCGGTCCAATCGAAAATGCGATCGGTTCAAAGGAAGCCTTCGGTGAGATGAACGTCTGAGCACCCTCCAACTCAAGATTGAAAGGTTCAAAGAGCTGGAAATTTAGAGAGAAGGCAGAGAGAGTTTAGGGCATGAGAGTTTTAGAGAGAAGGAGAAATGAAGTTCAGGGGAAGAAAATGAGTTCTGAAGAGCCCCTCCTAAGGTCAAGTTGGCCTTAGTTTGATGGGCCTAGCTGCCCCACATAAGGCCCAAAGGCCCCTTTATAAATTTACAGGCCCTTACATTCTCCCACACATCAAAAATTTTCGACCTCGAAAATTAGACTCATAGACTATAGAATCACCACTTATATTATCTCATTACCAAAGTAAAACTCTTCTTCTTTGCAACGTCAAAACCAATTTGAGCAATCCAGCTTCACTTCGATATCTCACTAACCTGAACCATATGCATTTCTTAATCCACTAGCTTGTAATTCATACTTAGATCTGGAACCTCTTCAACTTGAGATCACTAGCTTGATCAACATCAAATCAACTTATGATACATCTCAAACTAGGATTGTCCAATATGCACTTTCTCAACCATTTTGAGAAACCCACTAGTTATAATATTCAATTATACTAATGAAATCACTTTACAATTTCACTAGAGACCCCGATCATCATATTCTTCAACCAACTCTTATTCAATACTTGTCAAACCAAGAACCTGAATCTTCTCTTTGTGCAACCCTTCTATTAACATTTCCCTACCTTTAGATTGCCACTATAACTCAAAACCATAACTTAAATCATCTTTCTCGTCCACCGATCCGCTCTTCATGTTCCAAATTCATTAATACTTCCTTACTTTGAAGTTGACCCTGAAGCTTGAAACCGTCACTCACTTATCTTCTCTACTTGATACCTATTTCTTCCTCACCTAAACTCACTTATGACTCTTGAAGGTTGCCGAACACTCCCACTCATTCTCATATAACAACACCAATATTGTTTCAAAGAACTCATCCCTCACAAACCACCCATCCACAATTATGAAAGCTCTTCATGCATACCTATTATTGACAACCACATGCTCACTATCATCCGCTGCGCTACTCTGATTCCTCACACCTCCTTGTTCACTAGTTGACTCAAAGAACACTTCCTTATGTCAACCGTAACCCAAACATGATCGCCCTTGAAAAACCTTCTTCAAAACTTCCATGATATCCTTGCCATTTCCTTTTCTCAACACTACCTTCTACTCCACAGAACAAACATGCCCGAAATCACTCCTGATTGTTATGACTTATACTAGATTGTTCCAACTTGTCCTTTATTTCTCTTCTGAGATTCTTCAACCTCGTAGTTCTCCCTATGATTACATTGAGTCCAAACACTGCTGCTCTAACCAAAACTCCACCTTCCTCTTATACTACTCAACTTCAACAAGAACAATCCATAACCGGTGCTGCCTAAGACCCCACTCCAAAATGAATTCCACTTCTCCAAGATATAAAAATCCCATACTTGTCATAGAACACCAACCGAAACCCTTACACTCAAAAGATTTATCTTCTCTTCTCCACTTATCCTCACTAGAATCATCTGACTTCTACAACCCTTCTTCTTCTCATTTATAACTTGAACCACGTCTAATACATACCCATTTATTCTCTTTCTAAAAAAAACAACACTTCTTTTAAAGACCATAATCACCCAAAATCGAATTGAAACAATCCATCCTCCCTTATGATCACACCTCAAATGTATGAAAGAACAACGCCATCTCTTTTTCCCTTACAATTTTCAAACATCTTGGATTCCCATAACACTTGCTTCCATCTTTTGTTCAACTATACTTGATGCACCATCTTCGCTTTCCTTCCTTGCCAAGAAACCACTCTATATAAACTTCAAACTCGAGCCCTTAGGTTAACTCCACAAACGCCACATCACTTAGAATTCTTCATGCACTCATTTCGACCAAATTAACTTAAAACCTTCTTCTTCAAGAATTGCCCCCTTCAACTCTGAATCTTCCGAATTACAGACCCTATCTCGAATCCTTTAAATCTCAAAATACCCTTAACCAGCAACACCAATCCTCTGACCTTATCTGAACTTACCAACTCACTGCCTTTTGCAACCCATCATTCAACATCCCTTTCTATCTTGATTGACTCAGCCGGTCGCTGAACATCACCATAAAACCACATTCGATGAAAATTGAATTTATCACAGCATGCAACTTCATAACTTTGAACATCTCAACTAACCCAAACTCTGATCATTCGCGACACCCTCTTTCACAACTTATACTGTGACCACCCTTCGTCATTTGTTCTAAAACCTTTTCTCCTCATTTCTTCATCCACCATGCTCTTAATTCTCTAATCTTATACTTTCCTACCAAACTGACATTCTGATCTACTTCTTCCTTCAACACTTGAAATCTCTCATCTCAGCCAATGATCAAACCTTTCTTCTATACGAACCACTTATCTTGAAACATCATTCTAAACTTGACTCTAAACATCCACTTGCTGAGAAAACTTGACTATCTCCTTCCAATTATTCACTTAACTTAAGACCCTTACAATACTTCATTCTTCTTCAAAGACCTCATGTTCTCTCAACTTGGAAATTTCCCTTCTACTAAATTTTGCTTAAATCAGCTCTATGCCGTACACAACTGATTCTCAAACTCTTCTTCGTCTACTTCCTTTCTAGTTATTGATTCCCTTTTTGGTCCACTTTAGAATTCATATTCCTTTCTTAACTTAAACTTTAAACCTTCCACCACCCTTCTTATTCAGATCTCAATCATCGCTAATACACCGATCCATGTTACCAATCTCACCCAATGCCACTCTGATGCTCACCAACACTCTTTTTTTTTTTTTTCTAACCTCTGACGCTACTGATATACTAAACCAAACTGATTTCTCAAACCTTGCTACACCCATGCTTATCCAAAGCTCCTCTTAATCTAGCCTTCGAACCCCCCTCTTCTTGTGGAACGTACGATAGCTGATCTTCTGACTCTGTTCTTGAGAACTTTTTCTTCACCCAAAAACATTACTTCTAAATTCCAATATCTTCACTTGTCTTGTGAAACCAAGATTCTGGTCTTCTAACTTCTTATCTTCAAGGCAAGAATTTGTCTCAAAGGCTTAAACCAATTCTAAAAAGGTATACAACTCAAGTTGTCCTTGAATCTGCATTCCTCTACTACTATAGAGCACATTACACCACCACAAAGGCAAGAACAAGACAGGAATTACTACACGAAATAACACTTGAACCTTAACTCTTTCTTACCTCAAACCTTCATAATTAAGAAAGGAAAATCATCTATGGTAAAAGTCATGAGTGTGCACCCTCATCACTCCTATCAAGACGTTTTCTGTTCTCAAAACCTCCAGTTAGATATCATACTATACTATCTAGACTTGGAGGAAATTGTAAATTATACCATTTACACTCAATTCTTCACAGAGAAGACACGACAAGCCCTCAACTCACAGGTCATCCTAAGGACAAACTGCTCTGATACCATAAGTGTGACATCCCCAAAATATACGACATGTATATATAATAAAGACGTCATTCAGTTATAATATTGGAAAGCAGTTAGAGACATAAGGCAGACTATATGAGTTACAGTCATCCAAAATAAAATTAGAGTTGGTCTCTTAAACACAGAGGACCACTGAAAATTTTCTCCAGAGTAGTTCTACAAATCAAAAGCCTAAGCATACTAAGCTGCAACATCACCGTCTTCCAGTGCTTGCTCCACACATACCTCTTCTTCATCTGCTCACATCCAATTGGATGATCATTGCAAAAGAAAACACATACAACATGCACAAACACAAGCAAGCAAGGGTGAGCTAGATATAAAAAAAAAACATGTTATACAGATAGCACAGTTAATTCATGTTATCATACATAGATTCATATAAAAGAACAATTAAGCCATACTCATTAAACCATAGTTCACACACTCACACGACATGTAAAAGTTCATCAATCATGGTAAATTGGCATTACAAAACTTGTTACTTTATACCCCGACCTGTTACTTTATAGACCGACTCGTCCGGACTAGAATGATTACCGAGCTATGGCGGGTCATGCACTCGTTGTGGCTTTATGAAACTTGGGCACTACCGCCCTGGCACTACCGCCTTGTGAAACTTGGGCACTACCGCCCGGTGGAACTTTGGGCACTACCGCCCGACCACAGTCACGAGGTTAATCCGTTATCACTCACCTTGGATCATATGGAAGCATCCAAGACTAGGACCTCCTGCTACTCCTCACCACATGTTCAATCCTCTCTACATGAGAAGAAAGACCATTGGAGTTTCAGGATGACCCCCAAAACTGAGCTACCATGTAATCATTCTATACAACCCCAAAACACCACCATGTATCCTCTCCTTGAGGATCATGGAATTACGTTCATCCATCATACTTTTCAGAAACCACATACTTTCACTTTTACATTGCTTACAAACATAGATATAATACTAATTATACTTCAAAAGACCACAAACAACTTAACAAGTCATAAAAAATCACACGAAACCATTCCCTGTACATTAATAGGCAATAACAGTCCAAGAAGAACCACTAAACAACACAGAACCCCTTAAACTCATACTTAGACAAAGAAAACAACTTTGAAACCATCACCAACAGTTCCGGAAAGGTCCAAAACCCCTAAAACGAACTAAAGAACATCCGAAACGGACATCCGGAACTCCCAAAACATCAAAAACACCGAAAACACTCAATCTGTCATACATAATTCGCACAGCGCACCCCCCTTGGTGCGCTGAGCGAATTTCCCTGACGGGAAAGTGTTTTTCAGCTAAAATTCGCATAGCGCACCACCCTTGATGCGCTGGGCGAATTTTCCTGACAAAGGGACATCTAAAATTCGCATAGCGCACCCTATTTCGCATGGCGAATTAATTCGCAGCATACATCACACCTCAAACCTCTCGCTATGCACCCCACTCGCTCTTCGAATTAAATGGGCAGTGATCCCAGACAACCACCAGTCGCATAGCGACAGGATTCATCATGGCGAGTCCATAAACAGTGAGCATCAACCTCTAATAATTCGCACAGCGCACCAACTCGCACAGCGAATTACCAAGACAGTGAGCACCCCTCTACAGGGTCTCGCTATGCGAGACAACTCGCATAGCGACACTGCATAATCTGCAGAACGTGAATTCTGCAGAATCACACACTCACACTAATCCTTACCACTTCCAGTTATTTCCCCAACTTCTAACCCTCCTAATTCTTGTATCACGCCTAATTAAACTTGTCTAGATGATTATAAACGTTCTTAGCATGATTCTAAAGTGATTACTACCAAGTTTTTCAACTTAAATTTCCAAGTTCATCAACCCAAGGACCCAATTTTGATTCTACCATTTTAAACACGACTAAGACAGGATTTCCACCTCAACCACATCTCCCTAACCCAATTGGTCATCGGAGAAGAATCAGATGTCTGAACGCATCAGTCTCACCTTCGACGCCAGCACATATGACTAGTCACAACTGACTGGACCAGGCCAGGGCTGCTCTATGATCAGGGATGTGCCAACTCAGGTTTTTAAGATTCTTCTATCCTACCAACACAGTGCTCTCAACCTGTCCCAATTTACCACTCTACACTATCTCAGTACTTCAATCACACTCCCAATCATAGTAACTAAAATTCCTACCTCAGTTTACTTAGTCCCTCCCAAAATGACCATCATAACAGTATTAACGCTCTCCATCATATTTAATCACTACCACATGGTTAACCCCAAATTCAGTCACAACCTCAATTCATGGTTCACACAACATTCACATACAAGGCAGTGTCATATAACATAATTTACAGTTTCACATAAGAACATGTCAGTACATATTATTCTACACATTCAATCTTAAAACTCAACTTTAACAGCACAACAGTTCAGATTTCAACACACATACACCTCATACAATAAAATCAGAAGAAAACGTCTAGCTCCCCTTACCTCAGAGTCGAACTACCAAGCTCATAGGAACACTCCTTTACGGTGTTTCACCAAATGAGAACTCAACCAAACCCTACAAACCACCAAGGTGGTGACAGTAACAGCTCTTAGAGCTTGATTTAACAAACAAAAATTATAACAAAACCCCCTAGTAACATACAACCAGTAGCATTTCATGTTCTAGGTTTTAGAATGGAGACAGAGAAGGGAAAAGTTGACTCACCGGTCCAATCGAAAATGCGATCGGTTCAAAAGGAAGCCTTCGGTGAGATGAACGTCTGAGCACCCTCCAACTCAAGATTGAAAGGTTCAAAGAGCTGGAAATTTAGAGAGAAGGCAGAGAGAGTTTAGGGCATGAGAGTTTTAGAGAGAAGGAGAAATGAAGTTCAGGGGAAGAAAATGAGTTCTGAAGAGCCCCTCCTAAGGTCAAGTTGGCCTTAGTTTGATGGGCCTGGCTGCCCCACATAAGGCCCAAAGGCCCCTTTATAAATTTACAGGCCCTTACATATATAACAATAATTTTAAAACAGTATCCTTTAAAATTTATAAAAAAATAAATATATGAATTATTTAAAAGCACTCACGGGATGGGACCATGGATACCGTCAAATAATTCGTATGAATTATTCTAATAGTTATCGAATAAAGAGACAAATATTTTTAAATTATGCCCGTGATAAATATTTAAATATTTATGCATAACTAATAGTGTTTTGTTTTTAATTATCGACATTTTTATAATTATTTAAATTATTTTTATTATATATATTTATGTTAACAAAATTTCATTTCCTTTTTTTAGTGTTTTTTTGGGAATAAAAAAGAAAGAAAAAGAAAGCGAAAAATAGTGTGTTTATTTATCCATCCAACTATGCTCCTTTACTCTCCAATTTAAAGAAAGTGTCAGATCTAGAAAAACTTATTATCAATTTTATTTTATTTTATTTTGGATTGACCTTAAAACCATATTGAGTGAACTTTAATCAGAAACAGGTCTGTTCATGATTTAATTGGGCGTAGACTTTTATATTACGATATTTATGGTTCGATTTCATCCATGTATTCATTTATTATTTATTTTAATATTTAAGTATATCCCGACATAAATTGCTAACATTCGCGCTTACAATAATGTTTCGTTCACACATATTCGAAATCAGAAAAACAATTTTCTGTGGCACTGTTGATTTTGATAAGCATAGCAGATAAGACATCGTCAGTATGTCCCTTTGCATGGTGAAGATTGAATTTTCAATTGAAAATCAATTAATGAAAGGCAGAGAGATATTTGATCAACGAGAAATGAAAGGGAAGGCCGACAAAAGTAAATAAAAAAAAAAGTGTGATAAATAATAGAACGCTGCAAAATTAAGAAAAAATGTTTTAAATTCACGATTACTGGTGTCGACTGATTCTTGGTAATTGCATGGAAGAAACCATTGGCACCATGTAGATAACTTTTTGGGCTAAAGTTTGAAAGAAGAATAAAAATTATTGCGTAAAAAAATGAAAAAAAATATATTCTATTTATATTCTTCGGCAATTGACTCGTTTGGCCAGTCAGGAATAAAATTCGTAGTAATATTCTTTTCGTGAAATATCACTTTACCTTTTGATAATTGTCGCGGAAAAGTAGTAGATAATAATAAAAGCCTGTGGATATGGTCTTAGGTTTTGGAGAAAATAAAAAGAAAAAAAAAATAGTCAAACCGAGAAAATCAAAAGGAGAAAACCGCCAACACGACGAGACGAGACTCAATCGTAACGAACGTCAGACAATTGGCGCCAACAACATTAACAACATCAACAGCGTATGTTTGAAGGCTCAGAAACTTCTTTCCTTGAAAAATCAGCATGAATTTGTCAAAATTAAAAAATTGATAAGCCTATTTATTTATTTCTGAAAATAATAAAAACGAAAAAAGAAAACAAAAATCCCAGAATCCAACAACAGCGCTCCTCCAGCGGTGGGGTAGGCCGAGACCAGTGACCACTCCAAAATTCCAAACCCTAAAAGTAAAAAAATAAAAATAAAAAAAACAAAACCAACCACATGATTCCCCGATGTCGGTGGGCCCGCACCCACGGACTTCACACAGCATTCAAATATAGTTAAAGTGCCATAAATGAAACAAAAAAATATCCTCCTCTTACCCCGCAATAATGACCAACGGATCCCACACGCAAATTTCATAATCCTTTTTTCTTTTAATTTATTTCTTTATTAAAAATATAAAACGAATTTAATGAAAAAGGAAAAAGAAAGCAGAATGCGGGTTTTTCTGCTACGCACGCGCCTGTCTCTATCTGCCGTTAATGAATGAATTAAAGTAAAGTAATCCTATCTATCTCACTTTTCTCACCACTATATATACCCTTCACCCTATGTTTCTCACTCCACCCAAACATTTTCATTTTCTCTCTCTACACTCTCTTGTCTATGACACTAAACCCTCCTTCTCAAATGGACCAACCCAAACCCAACAACACCGACAAGAGGAAACGAGTTCGGGATGACTCCGACTCGCTCCCCGTCCCCCCCAAACTGCCCCGAGTTGATACCAGCTCCTCCGAGTCTCACCGAGTTGACTCCGCCGAGTTCGAGCTCGCCCGAGTCGACCCGGACCTCTTCAGCATGCTGAACGATGCGGAGAATGTGACGGAGCGTGACCCCGCCGTCGAGGTTGAGCACCTCGACTCTTTCATCAAGAGTTTCGAAGAGGAAATACTCGCTCCGCCTTCCAACCCCAACGTACCACCTGAACCGGAGGTCTTTAAACCGAACCTGGGTTACTTACTGGAAGCATCCGACGACGAGCTAGGGTTGCCGCCCACGGTTGCGCCTTTCGAGGACGAGTCAAAACACGAACTCCTTGATTCGGGTCGGGTTGGACCCGAGGGAGTGGATCTGACGGGATTTTTAGGGTTTGAGGATGATATTGGGAGCTACGAAGGTTTTGGTTTCCTTGGGTACGATGCCGTGGATGATAACGGTGGCGGTTACGTGACTATAGATGGGTTGTTTGATCATGCGGAACCTGGCGCCGATATTTTGTGGCGGTCGGAGTCGCTGCAGGCGATGTAGGGGATGGTTTTTGGAGATTAATTAATTAATTAATTAATTAGTTAGTTAATTAAGCTAATGGGAAATTTGGAAGGTGTAAAGAGATGTTAGGCGCCAAAAGTAACAACGTAGGTGGTTAGTTAGATGTGAAATGATTGTGTTAGGATTGTAAAAATTTGTTGTTTTGGTTTGTTCTATTGGACTGAAACAAACAAATAGGCCTTGACCCCAGACATGTTTTTTAATATCTTCTGTAAAATGTTCTTTAAAATGTGAAATTATGTAGTTAGACATGGTTAAGGTTGAAATCGATGTTGTTATTGGCGAAAAAGCAAATGCCCCAGATTGATGAGGTTGGTGTTTAACCGGATTTAACCATTTTAAGTTTTCTCCACGATTTTTAGTTTCTGTTGGGTTGGGTTATCCGTCACTTTCAGCTTAAAATGTCATAAGGGTTACGTATGATTTCTTTCTGAAATCGTCTTTTTTTCTTTTGCGGTTTTATTTGCATTTACCTATTTTAGTTTTACATTGTTTATTTTTACGAAATATCTGATGAGGACTAAAATAAATTACGTATTTATTATTATGTTGCGATGGTAAAATAAGGAAATAAGTATTTCAATCACGTTAAATTATATGCTAAAATAAAAAGAAAAGTTAAACACGTTTTTTAATTTTTAAATTACGAGTTGGATTTCTGATTCATATTATGTGTAGATTAAACAAAAAAATTAACAAAGTAAAAAATGTCAGAACCAGTAAAATCAGAGCACGTATTGTTAGTGGAATTTACGTGTCAAGAGGGAGACTCGACACTCAAATGACGGATGCCAGGTGTCAAGCGAAGGAGACCCGAAAATCAGTCAGTGGAAAGCAGGTGTCGACAGATGAGGAGACGTTCGTTTTGAAGTGTGAAGTAAAACTTGAATTTGACTGAATGATTTTGATGCATG
Source organism: Vigna umbellata (assembly GCF_029865625.1). NCBI lineage: Eukaryota > Viridiplantae > Streptophyta > Magnoliopsida > Fabales > Fabaceae > Vigna > Vigna umbellata. The sequence goes on along the minus strand of NC_142173.1, from coordinate 16,767,208 downwards.
ATGGTTGATATGATTGGATTGAATGAACGTTCGTTGATTTAATGAGTGGAAATGAAATATGGCTGAGTTATGTATAATGTATGAAATATATGAAACTTATATGATATGGATTGTATGAAGTATGAAAGTCGATTATAATATGAATGTATAAAGTTATAAAACTATATATTAAGAAATGAGACAGATATAAATGAATTTTCAATATGAAATTTCTCATATGAAAGTGTACGTTCATTACTGAACGGTCTTCGACCGTTCGATTATTCTGGTAAATATAGTTGAAATGAGATTCTTTCATTTGGAGAGAATCCTAGTTGAGGACGAGCGTCCTCGTGTGGTAATACTATGCTTGAGCGTTCGACCAAGCACAGTTGTATCTGGGTATCCTGTGATAAACTAAATTTCTATATGTAACGGTATATTTTGTTGTTCGTAAACACTGCTTCGATAGTATCTTATTATATTTATTAAGCCTTTTATTATAAGTTCATTAGTGCTCGGTCTTACACCAAGCGCTCGTACTGAGTAGTGCTCGGTCTTACACCAAGCGCTTGTACTCGTTTCTTATATAATCTATATTGATGAAAAATAGCGTTCGTCTAATTTCAATAAAATTTTCTTCTCTACCGTGCTCGGTCATTGACTCATATTCGGATTTCTTGATGTAAATTCAACTAAGCTAAATATTCATAAGCGTTCGGTTTCTTCATGTAAATTCTTCTAAGTATTATTACTGGAATGTCTTGATGAGTTTGTATCGATTGATTCTGGCCTAGAGTCGTAACACTTGGCGAGACCTTTCCAGCGTTCGGTTAGAGCTATCACGAGTCAGTTCCTACAATTGATTCACTTGGTAATGAACGATTGGTTCATTCGTTTCTTGCTATATTTATTACACTCGATTTTTCTCTCAAACCGACCGTAACCCTCTCGATCTTATTCTATTATGGAACTGGAGACCTCTCGGTCTCGTTCCAAGTGTTCATCCTCGTTCTGAGTGAGGATTGAACGTTCGTTATCTGGTGTCTTTATAAGTCTTTGAACAAAGAGGAAATTGAAATGATTGACAATGAAAGATGAAATTAAGATGATTGATAATGGAAGATGAGGAGAATATGATATGAATGAAATATGTTGGAACTATGAATGAGCGTTCCGGGGAGGAAAGACTCATGTTTGAATATTGAAATTGTAAAGTATGAATGTGGTAATGCTTGACTGGCGGTTCATCCTGATGTTCCGTGAGTACTCGTCCTCACGTAGAGAAGGGTAGGTCATGTGTGGGAACGACAGGAGGTCCTAGTCCTTAGGGATACTTTGGACGGAACGGACTAACCTCGGGTGGCAGCTGATGAGAGTATTCCAGTTACTACATCATCCGAGTGCACGAACGTCGTAGCTACACAAAATTCATACCGTCCGGACAGTCAGTCTAGTAGTAGGCCTTGTTTGAATCGTATGTTGAAATGCACTTGATGTGTGTGAATATGAGAAATGTATGTTATTGCTTGAATTAAATTACATAAGCTTACCCTGTGTTTTATTGTGTTGTCTCATCTTTGTACGTCCGTCTTGTCATTGCAATGATCATCCGTGTGGATGTGAGCAGATGGAGACGCGCTGTTGGAGGATGTGCTGGAAGAAGAAAATTTGATAGAAGTGGAAGTGAAGGCCGAGCCATAGGAGCGTTCGGCTAGTTTATAGTAGTTTTGATGTGAGGTGATCGTTCAGTCACCTCCTCTCTTTTATTTCTATGTGACTGTACGGTATTTGATTTTTTTGTAAACCGTTCGGTCATGTTTCCTTTCACCTGGAACAGATTAAGTTTGTAACTTATGTAAGACTGTTCGGCCGTAAACCTTCGTTGTTTAGTTAAGACTGGACTGATATATTATTAACTGTAATTAATTCTATTATATAGTTTTATTATTGTATTTTTGGAATGTTACAAAATGAATTATTTTTAGGAAGAAGATAACATGTTTCCATATTTTAGTTCGTATGTAATTTTTTTTCACATCTATTATTTAAAGATTCCGATTATGACCGATTATGATGTGAATTAAATGTAAATTATTTTATGTTTTCTTCCAGTGAGGTTTAATTATAAACAATTGTATAGTTTACTCATCTTTAATATTATTTGTGTATTTTAATTAATTCGTTTGAAAACAATTCAAGTGTGTACAAAAAAAGAGATAAACAATAGAATCATTTGAGGTGGGTGGGATACGAAATGTATAGATTTATTGACTTTATTAAAAAATTAATATATAAAATGTTATCTTATGCGATATTTGTCAGAATATTGAAACTATGCAATTCTGGAAAATTCTGGAGTATTTCTGAATATGTTTAATCATTGTGGTGGTATCAAGCGCATTATCTGTTTATTTATTTTTTATGTTGTCATTTTCTTTTTGTATCTCGAATGTTTCATGTTTAACCATTTTTATTTTATATTTTCTTTTCAAGGCTTTATAATTAATATCCACTTTGGCATACGTAATAATAATTGTCGTTTGATGTGTAATAGGAACAACTTCATATACCTATTTTATTTATCTTGATTGTATTTTATGGGTAAGACTTTGAGATTTAGTAAAATAAAATTTTAAATGGATAAAAAACAAAACTCTAAATAGGTAATAAATATTTATATTTTAAAATTATTAGAGATTTGTTATAAATTTTTCTCTAAATCTAGAGAATAACTGGAATTCTACAATACAGAGAAGGTACTGAGACAGAATCAAAATTTACGACTCAAATTTTTTATTTAAGTAAATATGTTATTATTACTATTATTATTATTATTTGTATTCTTTTGACATATTTTGTAGATGTGAGATGCTTTTTATGTGAAATTTAGTACTAGAAATTTACTGCAAATCTGGGTATACTTTATGAAGGTAAAAAAAATAATTGTTAGGACCTTATCTTAAGGAGAATTAATGATAGTCTCTTCAATTTCATATTATTCATATATGTAAAGAATTTCTCATTTTTTTGTGATGTTGATATGCATTTATATACAAAAAAGGGAATGATATAAATAATGGTTATGATTGTTAATAAATGAAGTATATTGCTTGCAATATATGACTGATATAATCAAAGTAATAGTATAAATTGAAATGAAACCTAAATTGTAAATCGTGTCTATGATTTATTTAAACTACCATAAATATATTTTCAATAGTCATCTTCTAAAATTTATGTAAACTGAATTGTTATTGATTTACAACTTTAATGCATAATATAAATAGCTTTAACCTCTTCGGTTTATAATTTTATAATATTATTTACAAAACTCTGATCAATGGTCTGAGTAATATTTAACTTGCATTCTTTAAATTTAGTTTAAAGCTTTATATATATATATATATATATATATATATATATTACAAAGAAAAATAAATTATAAATTTGACGTTTTTTTCTATGTATGACACGAGTACTAAGTTAGGTTTCTGTCTTAATTAAAACCAACCCATGTGGTAACCTTCCATTTTCAGTTAGGCGATCTGTAAATCTCTTTTATCAAATTAAGTTAAGAGATTATGAGACCATCTTTGAAAAAAAAATTGCTATATTATTTACCATTATATCTATACTTTGTTTTACTTGATTTTTAAGATGATGTCATATCTTAATATAAAAATCACTAAAATATTTAAATTAACAAAAAAACTATTATTAATATAATTATGTGAAAATCAGCAAACTTACAACATATGGTTGGTATTAAATAAACGGTATAGATGTAAGTTAAAGAGGAAAAATGAATGAAAGTAAGAATTTCGTGAAATTTATTTATTTTTTAATTTTTTATATTTAATTTCACTTAAAAAATATTCCTTTTATTTCATCTTAAATGAGAGATAGAATGCATACACTATTTATTCATTTTATTTTGCATACCGAAATTATTGTTAAAGAATGGGCTGAAGCGTTGCACTAATGGGCCGGAGGATTTTGCATCAGTGATGGACAATGCTGTTTCATTGTTAAATCTATTTCTACCAAGAAAAAAAAATGAATCTCACAAATCTCTTCCAAACTAGAATTTTCCTTTTACGGTTCTGGAATAACTTTAAATAAGACATCTAGTTGTAAAATTTTGGAATAAGTTATAATTTTACATTTTCAATTTTTAGATTAAATATGTTTTTATTTCTTAACTCTCCATAAAATTTGAAATTAGTTTTTGTTTGAAATTTTAATCTAATTTAGTCTCTCAACTATAAAAATATATAAATTTAATCAAATTTTATTAAATTTAATTAACTATTCAAACGTATTTTATAAAAATATTTAAATTGTTTATACTTATTTGATAATTTTTTTTAATATTAATTAAAAAACTTCAAAATAAACTTAACAAAATCTGATTAAAAGATTTAAATTTATGTTATTTTAAGTATGAGTGACTAAATTATTCTAAATTTTAAAAAAAATTAATTCAAATTTTAAGTGAAATTTAAAAAACCAAAAATATATTTAACCTTTAATTGGTTTAATGTATATTAAATATGAAATGGGCACAAATTATAAATAATTTTATCATCCAAACTTTTCATTCAAAAAGATTTATTCTCACCCAAGTGGATGGCTTATACATAAAGTGGAGAATCGTTGTATATCTTATTACTGAAAAAGGCCACCTTACCATCAAAGTGTAAACCTTTTTTTTGTTCTCAAAAAGTTACATTTTTGCTTTAACAAAAGGAAAAAAGATAAAAATATGTGTGGTTTTTGAATTGATGGTTTTCAATTTTGGTTAAATTCTTATGGCTTTCTCTTTCTCTTTCACCAAAAAGTATGATATTTGTTGACTACAAAGTCTTACATCGGATAAAATAAGAAATAAACATGAATTTATATACATGTTGGAAGTTCCACAAACCTCACCTTACAAGCCGGTTTTGTGGGGTTGAGTTAGGCTTAAAACCCACTTTCTAATAATACCTTATTAGTGTGGAGATCTAGAGGTAAGTAAACCTACACAATAAAACCTGCATATATTCATTAATTTACGTACACAAAACGCGAAGAGAAAGAAATCAAGTTCCATAATTTTTTGAAAGATTATCGGTTTGAAAATGTTTTGTCGTGTTTTCACCAGAATCACATCTAATTTTTGATAATGACCACTCCAATAAAATGGACATTTTGTTGGCTTCTGCACAGTTCTAAATTCTTACGTCTCTTCAACCATTTTTGGTGTTAATAATAGTCATATGAGAAATTAGGAAAACTGGAACTACAATTATCTTATATCTCACGACGTAGAAACGATGAAGAACAAGATACTTACTTGTGCTTCTTTTTATTACATCCAAAATACATTATTTAGAGATGCAAGTCTGATCTAATTTTACAACGTATAATATAATTTATATTAATTTATAAATATGTCTAATAAATAATATATTTTATTAAAATAAACTTTAAATAATTTTAATATCATATTAAAATATAGATTTTAATCCTAAACTTTATAAACAAGAGATTTGCAATGCTGTAAAATTATCTTTATTCCTAGACCTAAAAGGAGATACAAAGATGAATGAGAAGGGTGATGATAGTTTGAAATTTTAAATGTCCATAAATGGACATTGTAATATGATAAAAGAAACTCTGATAAAACGTGTCCTTAAAATAGTTTCATAATTTGAAGTTATAGCACCCATATGTCTGTTGTTGCCAGGATTGCTGGGCTTTAAACGTCGGGTGGCCACACTTATAATTTAAAAAATAGTGATAAAGTGGCATGTATTTATATTTATTTAATATAATGTAAAATAATTATAAAGAAAAAAAAATTATGTATTTCAAAAAAATATATTAAAAAATAATGTTAAATGAATGTAAAAAATTTATATATATAAAAAATTATTTTTTAATTTAAATGATACGATTTTCCTTTTACTTTCGGAACAGCTCTATAATTGTCGAATTTAGAAACCAGGAAATAAAGAAGATTGTGATTGGCATTTCAGGAAAGTTAGGAAGAGAAGGGAAATGACGCACGTGTTGAACGTGGAGGTGATGAGCACTTATGATAAGCCATTAAAACTTCTGAATTAAAGTTACTTGTTTTTATTATGTTCGGTTGAGCTAGGTAACAATTAATTTTTATGTAAGAATTTAAGAAAAAAATTATAAATGTACATAACTACTTTGTCTAGTGATAACCATGCAATTTAACGCGAATGGGCCCAAGAACAAATAATTCAACAAATAATTCATGGCCTGAAGATTCATCATCCTAAAGTTATCTATTGTTTCTTAAGATATATAAGATAGCAATTCCAAATCATATATAGATAAAAGGAAAATATGTACTTGATACAAAAATAAAAAATAAAAAAGTAAACAAATAGACTCCACGATGATATTATTTCACTAACACTTATTTCATAATATAGATCAAATTTAAGAAAAGAACAACTCCAATGTCAATACTAACTTACCAATTTTTCTTCTTCTATTGTACAGTGAACCATGCTTTAATTAAAGAAATCTTCATTTGCCATGTTTCAGTTCAAAGGGCATTTTACATATTTCTCCAAAATATAAATTTTGCACTATATAGCCATTGATGTTTTTTTTTTGTTGAACGGGGTTAAAAAGTTTAGACACGTCTTGTGTCACACGTAATTCTAGTACATTGTTGCTGAGAAAAAAAAACATCGATGGATATGTCGAAGTGATTAAAAAATTCACACATTATTTGCTATTCTGTCTAATGTCTTGATGCAGAGCATGTAGAGTTTGTCACTCAAAAGGTAAGCTATGAAAGCCACCTCCATAATTCATTGCACGCTTAACCATTATACCAAAAAGTCGCATCATTATAGGTAATGTGATCAAAATTAATTAAGATTAACTAATTGAGTTTGATGATTATAAAATGATATTGATATATCTTTTTAGTAATATTGTAAAATTTAGGAAACTTATCTCTTAATAAATGATCCAATGCTCTTCTGGGGAAAAGGAAAACACGCATTCCGTATAAAATGGAATTCTTGTTCTTCAGGGGATTTGGGGCTTATCTTCTTGAATTTTAAACTCAGATTATTCCAAGCATCACATTCTGCTCTCTTCCTTGTCACAGTGATGTCATGTCTTCTACCAGCTTCTTTTCCCAACCACGACAAAACAAAGCAAAAACCAAACACCACTAATATTCCCCTAAAGGTGTAGTAATTCAAGTTCACAAAAAAAATAGAGCAGTTCCAAAAATATTAAGCAAGATAATATAATAATCTGCGGGAAAAGGTTTTTGTGAGGGTGAGATTAATGCAGCAGACCATTTGTCTATCACTAAAACACATGTCAACGTTAAGTTCTTGAAACAGAATCGGATTTACATCAATTGGCTTAGTTCCCAGTTTCTCTGGTTACAAAAATGGCTCCGAAATTGGTGAAATCGGGGTCGTTCCGTCACGGTTTGGCGGAGAAGAAGGAGAGGCTTCTCTCGGGGAAGAGTAGTAGTGATATCTCTCAGATAGGGATTGGCATGGTGATGCAAGAGGAAGAGCAATCGAGGATGTTGAAGTGGTGGAACACGGTTAAGCGTGTAACTGGGAAAGCATTGGAAATGGGTCGGTCTGATCCAAGAAAGATCATCTTTTCTGCAAAAACGGGTCTTGCTTTGACCCTTCTTTCATTTTTGATTTTCCTCAAAGAACCCTTCAAGGACATGAGTCTTTACTGTGTCTGGGCCATTCTTACTGTCGTCGTAGTCTTCGAATTCAGCATAGGTATACGTTACCTAACTAGAATGCAATTTTAATCATGTTTTTTTTATTTTATACAATAAATTGTGAAACTGTAGGTGATGTTGATCCTGTTCTAAGCTTCGATTCCTTTTCATGTTTTTCATTGGGTCAAGGGTGGACTATCTGTCTAATCTGTCAAGGGTTAATAAGTTTTGATCAAACATAATGCACTAATGCAGGGGCAACTCTGAGCAAGAGCTTAAATGGTGGATTGGGGACCTTGTTGGCTGGAGCACTTTCATTGGGAATGGCAGAGTTATCAACATTGGCTGGAAAATGGGAGCAGCTAATAATCATTATATGCATCTTCATTGTAGGTCTGGTTTCACATTCACTTTTATTTCATTTCTTGTTTGTGAAAAAAAAAAAAACTTTTTGTTTTATGATCCACATGAGTTTGTCTTTTTGCTGATGAATCTGTCTTCTGACTAGCTGTGTGATTGATCTGCTAGGGTTTTCTGCCACATACACAAAACTATACCCTTCTTTCAAGCCTTATGAATACGGGTTCCGCGTGTTCTTGATCACGTACTGTTTCATTACTGTATCCGGGTATCAAACAGGGGAATTTGTTGATACTGCTATAAATAGATTTGTCCTCATTGCACTCGGTGCTGCTGTCTCTTTGGTAGTAAATATCTGTATATACCCTATCTGGGCTGGAGAGGATCTGCATAATCTTGTCATAAAAAATTTCATGGATCTTGCAACATCTTTGGAAGGTATGCACAATGTCATCTTCATCGTCACATTTTACTTCCAGTTAATACCATTTGGTTTGCTGCTTCTCAAACATTTGGTAAATTTTATAATAGATAGAATCTTAGTCTCGTATTTACCCCAACAGTATGACTCTGTTGAGCTTGTTTGTCTCTGTTCACCAGGTGTTGTCAGTAGCTACCTTCATTGTGTTGAATATAAGAAGGTGCCATCTAAAATTCTTACTTACCAAGCTGCTGAGGATCCAATTTACAATGGGTACAGATCGGTTGTTGAATCGACAAGTAAAGAAGATACATTGGTACAATACACTTCAGTTTTCTCTGGTTCATGAATATATGTTTGACATCATTTTGACTCGTTCTCATGTGCTGGTGATTGAAGATGGGTTTTGCTGTGTGGGAACCACCACATGGTCATTACAAAATGCATAAATATCCATGGAAGAATTATGTGAAATTAAGCGGGTCTCTAAGGCATTGCGCATTTATGGTCATGGCTATGCATGGATGCATACTTTCTGAAATACAGGTTCTTGTCTGTGAACTTTCTGATAATGGTCTGTTGTCTTCTTGTTAACTTCGTTCTGTGATACATAGGCCCCAGCTGAGAAGAGACAGGTTTTCCGTGGCGAGCTTCAAAGGGTAGGTTGTGAAGGGGCGAAAGTGTTACGTGAACTTGGAAACAAAGTTCAAAAGATGGAGAAACTAGACCGGGAAGACTTGCTGGATGAAGTGCACGACGCAGCAGAGGAACTGCAAAAGAAGATTGATAAAAAATCATACCTTCTTGTGAATTCAGAGAGCTGGGAAATTGGAAACCGACCAATCGAGGACACAGGCGAAGAAGGAGAAATTCTTGAGCACAAGTCTCGAAGTGAAGCAGTGCTTGACCTGAGAACAGTTGAAGTTGCACATTCGTGGGATGGAAATTTAACTCTGGGCAATAACCATGTTGTGCCTGCGACCGATGCCTCTCAAAACATGTCCAGGAAACAGACATCTTTGCCTGCTCATATATATCATCAAAAATCAAATGCCGAGATCAAAGAGGGTCAACAACTGAAAACTTTCGAAAGTGCCAGTGCCCTATCTCTAACAACATTTTCATCGCTTCTGATTGAATTTGTGGCAAGGCTTCAAAACTTGGTGGATTCATTTGAAGAACTAGGTGAAACAGCAAACTTTTCTGACCCTCTTGAGCAACGAGAGCCATTAAAATCTCATGGCTTTTGGACCAGGTTGTTTAACTGCTTGTAATTTAAGGACTGAAATACGATATTCCTTATGACAATTTGAAATTGAAGGACTGAAGCTTGGAGCTGGTCGTGTCAATAGCTGTTTCTAAATTACCTTACAAGGTTGCTAACCTCATTCTGATTCTGATTCTAAATTACTTTCCAAGGTTGCTAAACGAGGATGGTGTGTGTGTGAGAAGAACATAATTATTAGAGAATTTACTAATGTGATGTAACTCATCTAGTAGTAAACTTCTGCTTGATCGTCACTATCATCCATTTGAAGAAGGTGGATACTTAGTTTTATATATGATTTTCATCACGAAGAAGGTGGATACTTAGTTTTATATATGATTTTCATCACACTACTTTGCAACCACAATCTCCCTACATTCCATCAACATCTTGCAAAATTAGAGATGGAAAAATATCGCAAGATGGGGAAGAGGATACAGAAGTGTGTGTAGTTTCATCTAAAAGCTTCACTTTATATATATATATATATATATATATATATATATATATATATAATTTTAAATTAAATTATTAAAAAGAATCTCAAAAATATAAAATAGATGAACAGTTAATTGTAAAATATATTTATATTTATTTTTAAAATTTAAAGCTTAAAATATATTAAAGCTTAAAATATATTAAAATTTAAAATATATATAAATTATAATTTTACATCTAAATAGTTGTATTAAAAATATGAAAATTTGTGATTAATAAAAATAATATTACAATTAGCGCAAAAAATAGTAATTGACTTATATTGCTTTTTGATAATAGGATTGTTATACTACCAATAATTTTTATGTAAATAAGGAATTTTTCTTGTCACTAATGTAGGTAACGGTATCAATCTCTTGATATTGAACCCATTTCATAAGAATATATTTACAATATTATTTTATATTAATTACAAAATTTTATATTTTTAATATGTCCTGATAAATAAACAACATAAAAAATAAAATAATACTCATGTCATACATTTAATTGAAAAATATAAAAATTCCAAGTATGCAATATAAAAGAAAATTAACAGAAGTTTAAATAAAAAAAAAATCAATTATGGGAAAGTTGAACTAT